>NW_009919155.1:0-3226 GCF_000696875.1 Nestor notabilis
CACCCGCCCGGGACGTGGGTGCGCCCCAGGCCCGCGCCTCTCTAATTAAAATGCCCTGATATGACAAGCACGGAGCACTTGGCTCCCTCCACTCACAGTCTGTTCTAGCCCCGAGGAAGGAGCTGGGAGGGCAGATGGATGCGCAATCACACCCTGGAGCCCACCATCTGCTACTGAGCTGAGCTTGCCCAGGGCTTGGCACGTCCAGGATGGTCCAGAGGCTTCCTGAGAGCCAGGGCATCCCCTAACGGGCTGAGCAACAGTCCTGCTGTAGCACAGACACAGCCACGGGTCACCACAGGCCCGGGACCCAGAGCCCCACATGGCTCCTGAGCAGCCGCTTTTGTTTCCAGCCCTGAGACCACTTCTCACCCCACGGCTGGTGTCCCTGCCTGGTCTCATCCCCCATCCTCTGCCTCCAGCACCACAACTGCCCTAATTGTGCTGCCTTCCCCTGGTCAGCCAGCCGCCAGCATGGGCAAAGAGACAAACCAGCCCCATCTGCACCGAGCAGAGGGAGCCGGGGCTTTTGCAGAGATCATCCTGGGGCAGCTTGGGCTGCAAACACACACACCTCTCCCCATGGGCCAAAGACAAGCATGGAGCCGCTGCTCCCGCTTCCTGGCCTCAAGCAGGACAGGGACAGACAACGTCCCAAGGAGGTCCCATATGTGGGGATCAGAGCTTTGATCCTGTTTTCCACCTGGACACTGCTGGCTCACTGGAATGCTGAGCAGCCTGGCTAAGGACAGCCTGGGAGCAGGACTCGTGCACCTGAAACAGGCATCCAGCCTTCTGCGTACATTTGTTTCTGTGGATGAGCAGACTGCTTAACCTGACAGGATGGATTTGGGATGTACAAAACACATCTGGGGTGTCGGGAAGGCATCAAGACGCAGGAGGTGATGGGGGCCACGTTCACTCGGACTCAGGGAAACCATTAAACAAATGTTGAAGGCCTCACTGCAAGAACTAAACCCAGTTCCCAGCTCCCAGCACCTGAAGCCACAGCCCGCAGGGTTTCCACCCTTGGACACCGCTGCCCACCAGGGTCTCTGCAGAGAAGAGACATTCCCACTCCTGAGCCCCATCCCAGGATCAGCCTGGCCGCACACACATGTCCCAGGCCAGATGCAGTAAGCCTTTGGTGGAGCAGGGCAATGCCCCTGGCACCACAGCTTGGGCTTTCTGCTCCAGGACGCTGCTCTCCCTTTGGCACTGAGCAGCCCGCACCCGGCGCCGGCTCCGCTCCCCCACCACACACCAGCTCCTGCTGCTAGAAATGCCCTCAACTGAACGGCTCTGGCAATGGTGGCTTCTCCCACAGCTTCCTGCTGCCCTCCCAGGTTCAAAGCCATCTCAGGCAGAGCCGAGGGCCCTGTGGGAAGCAGCATCAGCCGGGGTGGGATGCAGCTCACCCCACATTCACTGCTGAGCCCCACCGGGAGCCTGTCTGATCACAGCCACACCACAACACGCTCCCAGGTTGCTCTGGGACAGGGCTCCAGAGGCCCCAGGGACCACAGCAGAGGAGGATTTCAGCACTGGCACAGCCACGGCACATCCCCCATTGATTCCTGCCATTGCCACATGCCAAAAGCACCTGATGTACCGTGGGTGAAGTATCCCCTTTGAAGGGAGCTTCGCCAACTAAACCAAACTGCGGGTGCTCTCATGAGCTACCTAAAGGACCAGACCTTGCTCGTCTCACAGATCAGCTTCTCCCCTCACAGCTGGTGTCCCCATGGGGTGCTGGTCTGCCTTTGATTCCCCTCCTGCCCCAGTACAGCAGCAAACAGATGTCAAGCTCAAGGGTTGCTCCCCCGGCTTTGCCCAGCCTTCCCAGGGGACAGCACTGTCCTACCTGTGAGCAGGACCTGCTGCCCAGCAGCGATGGACCCCGGCGGGTCTGGCACAGCACATCCAGCTCAGGAGCTGCTGCTTGAAGTTGGTCCCACTCTGGTGTGTGTGCTGGGAAAGGAGCAAGGCGAGGACAGCGGCAGGGATAACACACCAGTCCTCACCATCACTCCCCCCGAGAGCGCTGCCTTGGCATTTAAATGTGTCCACCACGATTCCTCCTCCTCACCTGATTGCAGGAGGAGACAACCTGGAGATGAAGTGACTTGAGCAAGCCCCGCAGGACGCAGTGGTTGGTCCCCAGGGCCAGGCTCTCGACTGCAGACAGTGCTTGGGAAACAAGCCCCTTGTTCTAGCAGGTACTTATCTGCCCGGCCCTGGCAGACATTCATTCCAGCACATCTGCACACCTTGTCTGCCTCTCTCTCTCTAAACCAGACACATCACATCTGCTCACCTCCTCTCTTTTCAAGGCAGTCGACCTCAAAACCACCAGGCAGGAGTGGGGCTGGGGTGGTGCTGGTGATTCCAGCGCTGGGAGCGCTTCATCTCAGACTGCTCCACTCCCTGCCTGTCCCCTGCATGTGGCTCTTTATCCCCGCATCACCCCAACACCTCACCCCAGAGGAACCCGCCACGGGGACCAGCACCACCAGCACAGCCACAGCCCCAAACCCATCACCTCGCAGGTCCATCAGGCACTGAACTGACATCCCCACCTCACTGCTTCACCTGGGAAAGGCACCGGAGGGGAGGTTTGCAGGGAGGCTCCTGGAAGGCACAGCGGGGCTGGAGGAGACAAAAGCAGCACATCCCTGGCCAAAAGCTGCAGCCTGTTTTACTGGGAGGTGTAATGTCTGGAGCACCACCACTGGGTTCAGGAGTGGGGCTGTCCCAGTCCCTGACCACCAACACCTCGACCGGAGTCTCCCCTCCTTGATGAGACCATCACCTTCACAGTCATCAAAGCTGTTAGACTTATCCAGTCTAGACATTCCCACTCAATGCCAAGCCTTAGGTCCCTCTGAAAGGCAGGGCTGGACAGCCTGTCCTCCCCCAGGAAGCACAGCCAGGCACAGGGAACCACCATCCTCACTCACCACTCTGTGCTACAAGACACCAGCAGACCCCGAGCAGCCTGTGCGCTCCTGGCATCCGCTCCCCAGAAAGTTGACTAAATATTAATGATACAAGTTCAAAATGAAGCTACATGAAAACTTAACACACACACACACACACACGCACGGGCCAACCACGCACAGGCAATACCCAAACCCTGGCCTGAGTAAACGTCTGTGTCTCTCTACCTCCTCCTTTTACTCCCGATGTAGTCTCTCATTGCAGAGGATGGAGGGAAACACAAACG
>NW_009919156.1:0-778 GCF_000696875.1 Nestor notabilis
CCCCATGTGCCCCCTATATCCCCAGGATACCCCATAAACCCCTGTACAGCCCCACATGCCCCATCGTGCCCCCATATGCCCCCAGGATGTCCCATACACTCCCGGAACACCCCACCCCACCTCTATACACTCCTCTCTGGCACCCTGGGACCTCATCTCGCTCTGCCCATGGATTTTGCTGGAAAAAGCTTTTATTTCCTGAGGTTTACAAGCCCCTGGAGGCCCCTGAGCTGCCGCAGCGTGGCCCTGCAGCCACCAGGGCCAGGACATCCACCAGCATCCCGGGCCCTCAGTGGGACTAGGCAGCAAATCCCCACCAGTGCCACAACCTCATGGGGTCCCCTCAAAACCAGGGGATACGAGAGTCTCCCCCTAACCTCCCCACCCTGTGGGATGGGGTCCAGCACCTTCCAGGAGCCCTTTGTCCCCATGGGGGATCTGCGATGGGGAGGATTTGGGGGGTGCCCATGTTTCGGGGAGCCAAGCAAAGCCACTTTGAGTCTCTGATGCCCAGTTACACCCCATGTCCATCAGGATGCCTCCTCTGATCCCGATCCTGGCCGCATGTCCAACTGAGAATGCTGGGTGAAATCCTATGGGAGATGGAAGGAGAGAAGCAGAGAAGCCCTCACTGTGGTCTCGAGGCTGCCACAGTCCCTCACTGCAGCGTCGTGGCGGTGTCCCCTCACCTGCCTCCAGCACGCCTCCAGCATGACACGGGCATGGAGCAGGCACCACAGTTCTCCCAGCAGCGAGACGAGGATGTGGAAGATGTCGA
>NW_009919156.1:939-1185 GCF_000696875.1 Nestor notabilis
TGCGGATGCGCCGTAGACGGACATACCCCCAAACCCCCCCATAACCGGGGGCCCAGTCCCCTTCTCACCTTGCATGTAGATGACCAGCAGGGTGTAGCAGATGGTGAGCGGCGTCCAGAAGCGGATGGCCTCCCCCGTGGAGAGGAAATCCCGGTTGATGAGGGCTACGGCAGTCAGGTCCGCCACGGTGAAGGTGATGGCCAGCGCGTTGCGCAGCAGGCGCGGGATGCGGTGCCCGGTGGTGAG
>NW_009919157.1:0-12197 GCF_000696875.1 Nestor notabilis
AGGAGGTAAAGGATGGAAGCAAAGGAGAAGGCAAGGAAAGCCTTCAGTCCTGTGGTATGATTAACACCCAGGAAATACCCTGGACCACCTATGAATTAACTGTACTGCTCGTAAATTCAGGAAGATTTCTAACAAGTAGCATTAAAAGAACCCCCTGACTAATCCACAGGTCGGTTGTTTTCTCAGCCTACAACTGGTGTCCTGTACAAAGAGGATAACTACATTATAATGACCACTGTGGACAAAGAGAAGTATAAATGTCTGCTTCCGCTGATAGCAAGTGGCAGTGAGGTAAGTTCAGTCGTGTCTTTACTGGAGTTAGAAACTGCAGGCGAGTCTTTACGGTGTCTTTTCAGTTCCCCCCCTCCCTGCCTCAAATCAAGACTTTTTATTGCATGTAAAGGAGAATCATGTACAGAATGCCTCAGAGCTTCGCAGTTCGTGGTGGATGCCTTCACTTTGTGTTACGTACTAGCTCTGTGCTAAGTGGGGCCAGTCTGAACACTCTTGAAGTCCTTATTCAGCAACAGATGATTGCTGTAATGTTCTGTGTATCGCTAGCATGGGGAAATGCTTGTATTCCATGTCAAACTCCAGGCCAGAAAGCAACTCTAAAGGTTGTTAACACTGCTATCATGGTTACTGCATCTGTAAATACTATCCCAGGAGTGGTTCTACCAACGGTAATTTTTATTCTTCGCCATTGCTTCCTCAGTTGGACATCTGGATGCACAATTTGGGGTTTAAATCAAATTTTAAATAGATATAAATACATTTGTACAGAAAAGGTAGGTTGAGGAGGCCTTTGGTGAGGTTTATCCTTGGTCTTTTATTCCTCCAAAGGTTCAGGGTGTGAGAAGCACCCTGAGAACTTGCACAGATGAGCTGTACTCCTGTGGTAGGACCTCCCATTTTGACACAGCCCTGATCCTGTATGTGACTGACAGCACAGAGGGCTTCAGGCTAGGTGACAAGTCTTTTGTACTGAAGAACTTGGAGTGGAAATCTCTTCAATAGCATGCACATTTACAGAGCAAAAATGATGCAGAAATAAACCTCCACGCTATTACCTCTGCTTTTTTCATCCATTTTTTTTTAATTACATAAAAGCTGTGTGATGTCCCACTTATGCTGCATCAGCATTGACTAACAAATGAGAAGCTGCTTGGTGCTGTTTGCCTGTGCACACCCCACCCTGCCACTGTGGACACAAGCAAGTGGGGAGCTCCTGCTCTTTCACCATTTCTAAGCCACAAAACAATTCTGGTTTGACTACTTCATTTGTGACTTTTACTTGCCCCTTATTCAATGATCTTTTTTTATCCCTAATTACCACACGGCTCCTTCAGGGCAGGAATTAATGAGGGTTTGTACCTTTTAATTTTGCAATCAGATTTTTGGTTTGTTTTTTTACTTTTTCAAATGAATATAAACTAAACAAACTATTGTTAATTTAAATGTAAGGAAATGTACTTCTATTCTAGGAAGAAGAAAAAGACTATAAAGGTCCTACTCCAGGAGAGTTACTGGAACCACTTTTTAAGCAAAGTAGCTGTTCATACAGGGTATGTTACTTCTGTGTTGATAACTCAAATGCTAATCAAAAGTTTACAGTCCATTGCAAGGTTTAGTGTAGTAAACTGATTGGATAAATATGTCTCAGACTTTAGGTACTAATTCAGCACAAAATAAGATCTCTACAACTTTATGACTCTCTAAATATGCTGATAAAATTCTATATAATTGAAGATGTCAGGATTCAAATAAATGGGGTTGATCTAGTAGCGATTTAAAAACATGGGTTTAAAATACTTACTTCCAGGAATCAAGCCGTAATGTGTGACAGCCTAATGAAAAGTGTTATAAGACCAAACCAAACATGCTTCTACATACTCTGGAAGTTTTCTAGTTTTCCATCAACTGTCATCCCAGTTCAAGACTCATGTCTTACGTTAAAGAAGAAGCCTAATATCAAAGCACCATGGTACAGAGCCCAGGAAAGTGGCTGAATATTTACACTTATGCAGCATCCCACTGAAGTCCTTAAAGAAGGGAGTGTGTCAAGTGCAGTTGGTAAACAGCCTGTATCAATGACAGTTGTCAAAACCAGTCTGTGCAGAGTCACTGCAGCTTAGCCCCAGTGGTTTAGGGGAAAGTTGAGCCTTTACCTCTTATTTAACTATTTTCCTTTCATTTACATCTGTGCAAAAGTCAAGGAAAATGCCCGGTGTGTTTATTTGGAACATCAAAATGCTTGGGGAACAATGAGACCATTCACTGTGCTGTTGTTTTGGAGGGTGCCCAAGCCCATCTGCTTGGGCTGCGTTTCCTTGTTGCAAAAGCCAGAATTTTAGGAGAATCTGGAGTGGGGGAGGATGTATCTAAACAACAATCTGTTTATTTTAAGATTGAATCTTACTGGACATATGAGGTCTGCCATGGCAAACACATCCGCCAGTACCATGAGGAGAAGGAAACAGGACAGGTAGGCTTCTGCACATTGAGCAGTCTCAACCCCCTTTTCCACTGGCATGTTCATGCTTAACTCCTCCTGAATTCCTGTACACTTGAAAAAGGATGGAAAATGGTAACTGCGGTCTCTTTTAACTTCTTTTGATTGTAGAAAATAAACATCCAAGAATACTATCTGGGGAATATGATGATGAAGAGCCCATTATCGGAAGCAGGTTGGTCTTGGATTATTTTATTTTGCTTGTGCTAATAAATTGTTGGGTTTTAATTATTACTGCCTGAGGAGTAGGCTGTACAAAACTGATTCCCAGTGCAACAGCATAGAATTTTTTAGATTACTTGTTACAAAATGTACTGTTTTCAGTGAATGCCTTTTAGCACCTCACATTGCATCCATCCTGCCAGTTTTGCCATGCTAATTGATTAGATTGGAACTAGATTATCTTTAAGGTCCCTTCCAACCCTAATCATTGTATGATTCTCTGATTAGATGCACTAATCTGCAATAATTTGTGTCAGGGAAAGAAACCACATAAGAAATGGATAGACCAGACTTTGATAATACAGTCCCTTGCTACTGTTTGGGTGGGGAGAAGTTTCAAGCTGTGAGCAGCGGGCAGTATCTTGGCCCCTGCTTTACAACAGTCTGCAAATGCAAACGCTTACATCCTTTGCAGGTAGATTTGATCTTTGGAGCTGTTTGAGGGTCTTTTGGTGGGGGGGGATCCTGGTGCAGATCTTGAGAAATACTGAAGTGGGATTTTGGTGGGAATTAGGTAGCTGAGCCCCAAACTCAAACTGCAGTTTAGATTAACTAATCTTCTGGGCACTTGCATTTTTTTGCCTGTAAAATACGGTAGATGCTGGAAGTTCTGTGGTTGTATCTGCCAATATCTGCTTTGTGGGTGAGCATTTTGGAAATTATATCAATCCAAAGAGCTCTTAAAAATGCACAGACAAGCATTCATTCATCAGCTGATAGAAAAAACATCATCTAGGTTGGTGGTTTTTAATTCTGGATTAGTATGTAAAAGGTGTCACCACGTTTTTCTCTTCCTACAAGTGATTAACACAAAAGCCTCAGTCTTGGAGGGGATTTAGTGCTTTTAATCCCATTCTTTTGAATTCCTTCAGCCTTCAGTTAGAGATCCTAGTCCTGAAAAGAAACATGGCTTCAGAAACTGCCTTGGTTGGCATTTCTTTACTAGTGAGTTACAGTGCTTGTTTGTGCTGCTGTTAACTCTGTGAAGAGGTGCCTAATTCTCCCTAGGTGCTGGGAGATGCTGGTTAATTTGAATTCCCAATTCTTTTTGTGGGGCTGGTTGCTGAAGTTATGTGTGATAATACTTCAAGTAATCTGAGTCTTTTTGGATGTTGACCCTCTGTGCTTTCTGCTTAGGTGGCAGACTGTTCTTTCTGTGCTTCCTACATAGCAATTCACACTACTTTAAAAGAGTAGATGGTTTCTCAAACCACGGTGAGCTGAATGCACAAGTCTGAGACAGTAAATTTGGATCAGCTAAATGGGTGATGGCAAAGCAGAGAGGCCTTTTTCTCACCTGACTCTGAATGGAGCCCTGAAGCAGTTCGGAAGGCTGAGGGACCTGAGGGGTTTAGTGTGGAGAAGAGAAGGCTCAGGGGGGACCTGATCGCTCTCTGCAACTGCCTGACAGGAGGATGGAGCCAGGAGGGGGCTGGTCTCTGCTCCCAAGGAACAAGGGATGGCACAAGAGAAAACAGCCTCAAGCTGCACCAGTGGGGGTTTAGCTGGAGCTGAGGAACAATTCCTTGCCCAGAGGGTGCTCAGGCATTGGAACAGGCTGCCCAGGGCAGGGCTGGAGTCACCGTCCCTGCAAGTGTTCACAGCCCGTGGAGCCGAGGCCTCAGTGCCAGGGGTTAGTGGTGGCCTTGGCACTGCTGGGAATGGTTGGACTGGATGAGCTGAAAGGTCTTTTCCAGCCTGGTTGATTCTGTGTTCCTCACCTGCGACAGCAACCCCAGCCCCATAAGGATGTTTACTCTCAGGATCATTAGTCTGGCATGCAGTCTGGCCTCACTTCTTCCTAGGAGTGTATCCTCTGAGGCTGGCTAGTGGGTGAGCTGAAGAACTTGCCTGTTTACTGTCCCAGCCTGTAATCCACTCACCTTGAGAAGGGCAGTCAGCTGCCCCTCAAAGAACAGC
The DNA here is from genome assembly GCF_000696875.1 of Nestor notabilis. Taxonomy (NCBI): domain Eukaryota; kingdom Metazoa; phylum Chordata; class Aves; order Psittaciformes; family Psittacidae; genus Nestor; species Nestor notabilis. The sequence goes on from NW_009919157.1 coordinate 4,655, forward strand.
AGCAGTGACATGTTCTCCTGCCCTCACTGGCCTTCCTTTGGTGCAAGGGCTGGATTTGGCCTCTCCTACAAACTCAGAGTTGTTTTGGGACGATGCTTGTTCCTTTTTTGTTCTGTTTGCACTGGACCCCAGATCACTGTTTATTTCCTTTCTTTCCTCTTTTGCACCTGCAAGTTATGAAATTGACTCTTGGCAGCATATACACAAAGTACTAGCAAATACCCAAAGCATATATGCTTCTCTGTATGTAATTTCATTTTACTTCAAGTTCACCTCATTCTCAATTATTCTCTAGATCAAGAAGAGAAGGAAAATCCCAAAGAGACTGCAAAAGAGGCAAGTGAAGAACATCTATTTTAACTTTTGCCATCAATAGTGGAGACAATTCATATATGATGAGATTCTGGTACCAGTTCCCTGCCAAAATGAGAATCAAAACATGAAACTTTGTTCTTGAGCTACATTCTTCTTACTTTTGATTCTCAGTCCCAGCTCAGGAAGCCTATTTAATCTGGTTAGTCAAACTTCTTGCCCTTCTACTTACTTACTTTAAAGTTATACTAATCTTAAATGAGATGAATTATGTAGTCTTCTACTATGAAGACAATAAACATAACTACAAATTCACACTATGGTCTAGTGACCATTTTCCTGCTGTCTCAGTAATCCCAGTTTGGATCCATTTTGGGCATGGAGAAATGCTTAAAATCCTACAGCACAAAATCCCTAGAAGATATCTTAGCTGACTTGACCCGTCCCATAAAACTTTGTGTTTCCCTCTTCCATTAGAGAACTTTGCTGTTTCTGTAGGCCCCAAAACTCAATTCTGAGTTACTAACTTGACAGCAAAACAATGGAAGTAGCTGCAGCACGTTGGCGTTTGGAATTTGCAATAGCAGATCTGACCTGTGGGCAGACAGACACCTACCTTATTGCCAGTTATCCTTCATTTTAAATCTCAAATCAATTTTGTGTCTGTGTGTTCCTTGCAATGCTGATTTACATAGCACAGAGTGGTGGTTCTGCAGAGGATCTCGGAAGGTACACTTGCCAGATAAGAGTTTTGGAGGGAGTTGGGGGAGCAGACCCAAGTCAGAATGTGACCCATTCTAATGGCAGTGGCAGTTAATGCCTCTTGGAAATTCAAACTAAGTTCCTTGCAATGTAAATTATTTTGTATTTTAGAGGAAATTGTCTTTTGTTGACTTTTTTTTGACAGTTTTTCTGGTATCCATACACTGTCTTGGTTTCAGTCCATAAAGAATTTAGACATAATTTGCATGAAATCTCTGGTCATGAAAGGGAAGGAACACATAAACCGTAACATAGCTGGGCGGTGCTTCAAGCAACTGCCACAACGAAGAGGTTTAGCTGAAGTCCTACTGTGTGCCTTTCATTTGTGGGCAAACCACAGGTGTCTGCATTTAGATTTCTTGAAGTTGCCTTCAGTGAAATGTGTAGGCATAATTTTTCAATTTTGAAAGAAAAACCAGTTGTTTCATTGAGAAAGGCATAAAGGGAAGGCACTGGTACCCTTTTTATCAGCTCTTTTGTACACAAACAGAATGTATCTTCATTTCCCACCTTTGAATATTGAAGTATAGAGTTAAGCGATTGGAAGCCAAGAAGTGCCCACCCAGTTAAGCTGCTGCCATGTTCATTCTTTAAGCTCATGAATGTCTCATTGCTTCATTCACGGTGGGTCAGTTTCAGGAGAGAGGCAGTAGCCTGTGACAGGGTAGCATGGTTTGAGAACCAAAATAAGTGAGATACAGAAAGTTCTCAGGTCCCCAGGTTAGTGTCCTGGCCACAGAAGGCACCACCACCTTTTAGCAAAGGTGATCTGTTGTACACTGCAAACCTTTACTAGCTCAAGCAACACATGTGGAAAAAGGTCTAGTCTGTGGGTTCCAGCATGGCTTTTGCACAAGCAGAACTTTTGGTACCCAGGAACTTCAGCTGCTTCCAAGACTGGAGCCCAGAGAGGGATTTTTACCAGTTTGGGGAATTGATTTCTTAAAGTGGAAGCTGGATGAAACATAGGAAGAGCCAAGTCTGAAGAGAGCTTACTTAATCCCACTTCTGTACACACTTTAACCTTGTATTTATCATTAGCTTTGTTAGCCACAGTAACAGCTGGTGTGGGATACTCCAAATAAGGAACAGCCCAGGCTGGGAATGCCAAGAGGTGTAGTGCAGGCATCACTTTGCAGGGGTGTTTTAGAGTCTTCAAGCCCTGGCACTGAGGTGAAGGTAACGGGCCTGGCCAGACCTGAGCTGAGTCTGGCAGAGCTACTCTCATCCCCCTGTCTCCTGGACCGCAGGGTGAACACAGCTTGCTTGGTGCTCTTCCAAAACACTGCACCCAGCTGGCAAGCTCACTTAGAACTGAAACATCAGGCAGCCCATGCAGAGAAACCACCTGCTTTTGTAGTCAAAGCTCATGTGTAGCTCAGTGGAGTTGTGCAGGGTATGGAGTTAATAAACCAGAGCATGTTTGCATGTTGCAGAAACACCAAGTGACTACACAGGGACTGGTTTCAATGCTGTAATGCTCACTCTGCACAGTGTAATCAGATCTTTTGTTTCAGAAGAGTCAAAGGAGCTTTATTCATCCTCTTGACTTTCTACTTTCTTTCACCTAGATACCTACCAAAAATATAGAAGGGCAGATGACCCCATACTACCCTGTGGAAATGGGAAATGGCACACCTTGTAGCTTGAGGCAGAACCTACCCAGGTCAAGTACAGTGATGTACATCTGTCACCCAGAAGCTAAACATGAGATCCTTTCAGTAGCAGAAGTTACCACCTGTGAATATGAAGTGGTTATATTGACACCTCTGCTCTGCAGCCATCCTAAATACAGGTACAGTACTCAAACTTGGCTCAAATCACTTCAAACTGTCATCAGTTGCCACACATGTATGTGCTTCTGTAAGCCACACACCCAGCTGTGGTTTCTGGTACAGACCTGTGACACTTGTATATACTTTGGCAAGTGCAGTTTTGCCAAGTCTTAAGTTTTCAGGTTAAATTGCACAGTCTTTGCATTTTGTAAATCTCTAGTGATTGAGAAGCAGATGGGATATAACTATTTCTAACAGGTAAGTTCCTAGCCCTCTCACTCTGGAGAAACACAAACTAGGGCATTAAGGCTGCAGGCAGATTAACAACACCCTGTCTCCTTATAGCTCGTAATTTCAAGGTCTGGGGGATCATCTTCATGGGATTCAAGGACTGCAGACTTCATATGTATGTTGTATGTGTGCATAGACTTCAATTTCTGTCATTTCAGAAAACAAAAGTATGGTCTTCAGGCATAACCTTGATGCTATTTTAGTTTAGTCCCAATATAAGGAGCTCCCATCTGCCTCTGTCCTGCTTTACTGCCTTCAGCTGTATAAGTCATTTTCATATGAAACATTCACACTTTCAGTGTTTCTTTCCAAAATTAATCTTAGGATTTCCCCTTCTGCCCCCAAATCGTGGCATGCACCTATGGATTACATTTAGTCTCAGTCATACAGCTTGTTGACCTTTCAAGAGGTGTAAACAAAATTGCAAAGTGAATCTGACATACAAATGAAGGGGGAACTAGTGGCAGGAGTTCTGAATCTCCCACATACACGGATGTCAGAACAAGTGAAGATTTAATCACTGCTCTGAAATAGGCAAGAGAGTCTAAAGAACAAAATCCTCAGTCGTGTGTTTAATAAACACTTGCTAGTTGGAGTAAATAAGTTATGCTATTAAATATTTAGTATCAGTTGTACATTCTCTCATGAAGATGGGCATGGCAACGCTATGTTATCTGCTGTGCTTCTCTCTTACACTGTTATCTGTTTACTATATGAGTCTTAAGCCACTGTAATATCAGTAGAAAACTAGAAAGTGCAGAGGCAAGTTGTTCTATTGTTTGATAAGGACAAATCTTGAGCTGCTCCCTCCTCCCAAAGGGCAGGCAGGGAAAGCTTCCTGGCCACTACCAGGAAATGCTTAAAATAAACATAAAGGTCTTTGTTATCGCACTTACATCATCTCAGTTAAATAAAGACGGGTGGAGATGGCAGGCTGAAAGTGCTGCTCAGCTGAGGAAGCAACAAACCAACTTCATTTTAAATTAAGAGCACTTTTCCTGTCATGTGTCCCTCAAACAGCACTGAGCAGTACTTCAGCCACCAGTGCTCTTCCCGTTCTCTTACCCAACAATGCACTTGCATTAACTGAGCAGAAGTGTTTCCATTAGTTCTTCTCTGGGTACAGTCTGAAGGGTTTTAAAACTGGTGGGAACTGGGGACAGGGAAGGAGACAGTGTAATATTTGTAATGTATTTGTCTGCTCTGACTATTAGTGCTGTTTAAATAAAATCCAGATAAACCCAGGCTCCTTTGGTAGAGGGCCTGTTTAACCTAGAATGCAGATATAATTTGTGAACTGTTTTAAGGTTCTTTTAACTATAGTGGTGATTATTATACAACTAGTGCTGTGTATTACAGCCTTTTCCTAGGAGGACATCACCAAAGGCCACCTTGCTCCTGAAGCAGTATCTGCATGTTTGGTTTATAAATAAGCTTTCTCTAAAAAGGACCTTTTCAAGGAGAGGAGCAGGGAAAGCTGCACAAATGCTTCGTTTCAGTATGATTCTTATTGTGATGTTCACTTCACTTTACTATTTCCTATTAAGGCTTATTTGGTGCTTTAACGAGGCCTTTATTTGTGTAAACTAAGGAGAAAGCTGTGTGGACTCTGCTTCATCTCTTTACTTTTTCTTTCCTGAAATAAGCTGCTTTTTGCAGACATAGAACCCCAGACTGGTTTGTGTTGGAGGGACCTTAAAGCTCCTCCAGCTCCAACCCCTGCAACGGGCAGGGACACCTTCCACTAGAGCAGGTTACCCCAAGCCCCTGTGTCCAACCTGGCCTTGAACACTGCCAGGGATGGGGCATGAAGAGAGTGGTAAAGGAATAATGGGTATATGTGCACTATGAAAAGCCACATGTCAGGCAATACAAGAATGTATGATTTTAATGATACAGGAACTGCATCTATCAAGTTTAACCTTTCCTGTTTCCTGGCTTCTGAGAGTTTTATATGACCTCGACACTACATTCATAGTTCATGTATAGTGCAGTTTTCCTTTTAATATGCAGCTTTTCCTTTTGATGAAGAGGGGCTTGATCACATTTCCAGTCATCTGACAGCATTAAGAGTGAGACTGCACTGGGTGAAAAGCATATTTACATCAGTTGTAAGAACAGTGTAGCTTTGGCTGAGATGGTGCAAGTACAAGAAGGAAAATACACACCTCAGCCAGAAACTTAGAGTAATAGTAAAAGTGTGTCTTGTCTTCAAGGCATGGTAAGTGATGTGTGGTTCACTTGTTTGGACAGGTTCAGGGCCTCTCCTGTGAATGACATCTTCTGCCAGTCTCTGCCAGGATCCCCACTTAAGCCCCATAATCTGGAACAGCTGGAGAAACAGCAAGAGATGATGAAGATGCCTTTTAGAAGGGTTAAGGAGGTAGGATTTGTTTTGTTTTAAATAGAAAAAAACCCCTTATTTTCCATGCTGTAACACTTTCACTTCCATGGAGTAAATTCTCTTCCCAAGCTTTGTAAGACCACATCATGCTTCTAGATGGTCTCCAAGCTTGTTGAAGTCATCTGTAACTTCCCTTGTTTGGAATGAAAACAAAACAAGAAAGTTTGGGCTACTGATTTTGTAGCCTTTGTAGCCTATGGTTTACAATTGTCTGAAGTTTTTGACTTTGGCTCTTTTTTTCTCAGCTACGCTAAAGACAGTGGAAATAATGACAAAATTCTTTCATACTTGTTCCCACAGCCACCTCACTCAGTATTAAGTAACTTCACTTAATTCATATGACTTTGCAAGTGCCTTATGAAATCTAAATGGGTGTATTTGTGTAAAATTCCATTTCAGGAAGAAATGCAGTCAACAAAAGAAGAGAAATTTTCTTCCATTCACAAGCCTGTTGCTGTTGGAAGCCATCAGCTATTAACCGTGGGAACAACCCACATCTCCAAACTGACTGATGACCAACTTATAAAGGAATTTCTTAGTGGTTCCTACTGCTTCCATGGGGTGAGGAATAAAGCTACATAAAATCAAGTAGCTACTCCTTCATTGTATGACTGGTTTATGTGTTTAATTTCTCCATGACGTATGATAGCTTCATTCTGATACACCTAATACTTGCCTCTCCCTGCACTGATAGAGGGAAGGCTTATATGCCAGGAAGGTTTCTTTAACCTTTCTGTTGAAATTCAGTTTATTTGAGCAGCCAGTGAAATGAAAGTAGATCCTGAGAATTGCTCAGTGCTGATTTGGTTGATGAGAAGGAAAGAACTCAGATAGATAAAACTTACTGAGAGAACAGCCAGCAGAGCAAAGGCATCTAAAGTTGTGCCTGTCTTTGAAAGAGGGAAGTATTTCTTTAAAGGATAAACAGGGAGTATACACTAGTTTAAGGAATTTAGTCCTACATGGCTCTTCCAAGCTTAAACTTGGCTTAAACTCACTTATTCCATCCCTTCCCTGTATCAGTCTGATAAGAGATTCACTCTCAGTGCCAACCATGAATCAGCACATCTAACTAACAGGTATGGAAGTTGACAGCTAAAATCAACAGTGGTTTAGGGTCTGAAGGGAAGTGGACAGGGCTCTTTTAGGGCATTTTGTCTGGTTTGTGGGTTTCTGCTTTGTTTTAACACTGAGATGATCCCTCTCCCCAGGGTGTCGGTTGGTGGAAGTACGAATTCTGCTACGGCAAATACGTTCACCAGTACCATGAGGTATGTTTAAATAGTTTCATGTTCTGCCCCTGGGTGTCTGTGGGGGAATAAGGGGTTAGAGAATGTGCATAGTCTGAAAAAAACAGCTTCCTGTTCTGGGCTGATTTAAGTTGGATTTCAGGAAATAAATCCTCTGTGTGCAGCCTGAGTTCGTGCAGGGGGATGTAGGTACCATGTCACGTAGAGCTGACATTCTACACATCATTTACAGTGTGCTCGCTGCTACATGTTTAATACAAGGTATAATTATCAGCTTCCCCTTTTGTAGGACAAGGAGACTGGCAAGACTTCTGTGGTGGTGGGTACGTGGAACAAGGAGGAACACATTGAATGGGCCAGGAAGAACGCTGCTAGAACATATCATCTCTGGGAAGATGGCACGCAGACGGTTCGGTATGGGTACATCACCTTCATCACTGCCCTCATGCTTGCCATAGAGAGCAATAACCATCAGGGCCACTTCTGCAGTGTGTGAATGTTCAGTTTACAAATAGATACAGCTGTCAGGAGCAGTGTATGTAGATACTTGGTTTATTATTATTTCCCCCTCATGAACATGCAACACCAGAAAAGGTAATTCAAGACTTGGGAGATTTTTCTCTGTGTCATATCTCTGAATAGGTATTTGCTTCTGCAGTCACTGAAATACAGTGTTACTTCTTTGGTTTGTATATTAGGGTTAAATAGAATTATTATATATATATATTAAATAGAATTATAATATATAT
>NW_009919158.1:0-436 GCF_000696875.1 Nestor notabilis
GCGGCGGGGTGTGGGGTAAGAGGGCCAGCCACACCCGCCTGACCAGCTCCTCCGTCAAGTTCACGTTGGCTTTGCTCTCCATCATGCCTCTCTCCTACTACATCGGGATGGCCATCGCCAGGTGAGTGGTGATGGGGGGACACACGGTGATGGGGGGGACACTTGTTGGCCCCTCTGACTCCCTCCTCCTCCTCCTCCAGCATCTCGGCCCAGAGCAACTTTGCGGTGGGAGCGGTGGTGAACGCCACGTTCGGCTCCATCACGGAGCTCACCTTCTACATCACAGCGCTCCTCAAGGGCTCTCGTGAGGGCAACCGCTGCTACACCGAGGTCGTCAAGTCGGCGCTGACGGGGACGCTGGTGGGCTGCGTCCTCTTCGTCCCGGTGAGGCGGGGGGCGCATCCACGGCAAAAAAGCCTCTTGGCCTCCCCAGGGG
>NW_009919158.1:640-11816 GCF_000696875.1 Nestor notabilis
GGTGCTCACCCCGTGTCCCTCCATCCCCGCAGGTGTCTTTGCCCCAACGCTCTTCTCCAAGGTCTATGGGAAGCTGGTCTGTGGCGAGTGCCACAACGTCACCCAGAACCCGCTGGGCCACTACCTGTGCCACAACTGCCACTTTGACCTGGTGAGTGGGGACACGGACCCCCAGACGCAATGGGTTGGGGCTGGGGATGCTCTGAGCTCGCCCAGCTCCTGCTCCCACGCTGGGTGGTGGCGCCGGGGCTGTCCCTGGTCCCCTGCACCCCCATTGACAGGCACTTCGTCTCTCTGCAGATGGATAACAACGGCACCCTCTACTATAGCCACGTCCAGTGAGTGCCAGTGGGGTGGGGACAGGGTTGTCCCAACATTGGGGTGGCACCTCCTGGTTTTGGTCATGGTCCTGCACCCATCCCAGATCCCCTCTTTGCCCTCAGCGAAGGGCTCTGATCCAGCATCCCATCTCCTCCATCCCAAGTGAGCCCCCCTGGGGCTCCGTGCTGGGCCCTGGTGGCACTCAGAGTGTGTCACCCGTGTCCCACAGACCCCTGGTGTACACAGTGTCCCTCCTGCTCCCCGCTGCCTACCTCATCGGCCTCTTCTTCACCCTGAAAACTCACTCGCACATCTACGACATCCACATCAGCGACTGTCACAGTGAGTGTCCCCGAGCTGGGGATGTCCTGGCTGCTGGGCTGGCTCTTCCCCCTGGCCTGGGGTGTCCCACCATGTCTCTGCTCTGTCCCCAGTGCCTGGCCACCACCACAGCGCTGTGGTGCACTGGTCCCGCTGGCGGGCCCTGGTCATCCTCCTGCTCTCCACCCTCTGCATGTCAGCCTGTGCTGACCTGGCCACGGAGCACATCAGCCCCATCCTCACCAACTCCACCATCTCGCAGGTGACTGTGGGGATGGGGACAGTGAGGAGGCAGGTTTGGGTGGTTCTGAGGACCAGGAGTGGGAACCTGCCCTGGCTGCGGTTTGAGCCCCAGAAGCAGGGAGGGAAAAGATGCTGAGATGCTCCATGCGCTGAGGAGCTTGGTGGTCAGGATGAGGCCGTACACACGTGCTGAGGGTGGATTGAGATGAGCTCTGAGGCAGAAGCTCTTCCCTGTGAGGGTGCTGAGGCGCTGGCACAGGGTGCCCAGAGAAGCTGTGGCTGCCCCATCCCTGGCAGTGTTCAAGGCCAGGTTGGACACAGGGGCTTGGAGCAACCTGCTCTAGTGGAAGGTGTCCCTGCCCAGGGCAGGGGTTGGAGCTGGAGGAGCTTCAAGCTCCCTTCCAACACAAACCATTCCATGACTCCCTGTTGCCTCTTCCCTGCAGTACTTCATTGGTGTCACTGTGCTGGCGATGGTGCCTGAGCTGCCAGAGATTGTCAATGGCATCCAGTTTGCTTTGCAGAACAACCTGAGCTTGAGGTGAGGGGGCTCAAAGGATGGGTTTGGGGTGTCCTCTGGTCCCTGTGCCCAGTCCCATAGCTGTGCCTTGGTGCTGGTGATGGGCTTCATACCACTGGTGGGTCAGATCCTGCCAACTTGTCCTCAAAAGTACTTAAAGCCACCCAAAAATGGGCCAGGACCAGGTTGGGCTGTGTGGTTTGGTTCCCTGAGGTGGGTGTTCCTCACCCTGGGTGATCCAGGGGCTGCTGAAGAGCTGGCATTGGGCAGCTCCTGATTCCTTTGTCCTCCCCAGCATTGAGATTGGGAACTGCATCGCCGTCCAGGTCTGCATGCTCCAGATCCCCATCCTGGTGCTCTTCACCATCTTCTATGTGAGTAGCCCCTGGGTGACCTCCTGCAGTGGGACTGGGCACACACAGCACTCGATGAGACGTGCCATGGGCACCCCCCATCCTCAGTGCAGGGAGAAGTGGGGTCAGATGCCTCCTACCTTGGCTGATGCTGTCCCCAGCCATAGGAACATGTGGCAGAGGAGGGGTTAAGGGGTGACATTCAAGCCCCCAACCACAGTCAGTGCGGGGCTGTCCTGGTGGACCATAAACCCCAAATCTCTGCCTTGTAGCCCACCAACTTCACACTTGTCTTCAGCGACCTCCATGTCTACGCCAGCATGTTCAGCGTGGTGCTCATGAACTACATCTTCATGGATGGCAAATGTGACTACTTCCAAGGTGATCATTCACCCCTGAGGTTGCTGTGGGACTTGGTGTAACCACCTTCCTTGTGCTGGATATGGCCCTGGGGTCATCTTCTTACTGCAGCTCTTTGACTTGAGCAATTCTGGGGTCTTGGTTGACCATCTTGGAGGTGCTGGGTCAGGGATGGAGCTACCACCCTGCAGTAGCTCCAAGGGGGATCACTCCTTTTTCACCCTTAAGAGAGAGTTTAAACAGAGGTTTTCCAAAGGACCGTGGCAGTGCTCTACAGTGGGTTAACCCAGACCACACCAGAAGGTCTTAAAGCAAGCTCCCTCCTTGCTCCAGGCTGTAACCCCTCCACCCTGCTCTGTCTCCTCTAGGCACGGTGCTGGTGATGGTCTACTTCATCCTCCTGGCTGTGTATTTCTTCGCCCCATCGCCCAGTGGTTGCTGAGGTTTGGACTCTGCTCTCTCCAACCCTCTCGTTGGGTTCAGCACCTCTCCAGGTGTGATCCAGTGTCTCAGGGACTCGGCTGGGCTGGCTCCAGGCTGGAAGCATCATCTGCTGAAGCTCCTGGTGCTGCTTGGCTCCCCCCATGGGGTCCCAATGGGGCTTCAGTGATGGGAAGAGTGGTGGCAATGGAAACACTCCTGATCCGAGAAGGAACCACGATGCCAGAGCACTTCACAGGGGGATTTCCAGCCCACAGTGGTGTGGTTGGGAGAAAAATGGTTCTTAGTGGAGGGTCTTGAAGGGGGTTTTGTGTGGTCTCAAGGACAGATCCCTCCCTTAGGATGTGTTGCACTGGGAAAAGGTGCCCGAGAGGAGCCTCTCGCCCTTCATGCAGTGGGTGATCCCAGGCCTGGAAGGGACTCAGGGTCTGGGGATCACAAAGGGCTTCTTGATGGCACTAGAAATGCACCAAAAAGTGGTTTTCAGCTCTTTTTGTCACTAAAGCAGTTTTGTATAAACCAGAAACAAGTTTGTTTCTTCTTACATGAGCCTTTGGTCACTTGGCCAGGCCCCTACAACCCAGGTTGGGGATGGTCTTGGGGTGGTGACCACCTGGTGCACCAATGACGTGGTGGGCACTGGGCAGCAGTGATGGCTCAGTTGGAGCCAGCATCCCTGTTTGCTGAGTGCTGCCCTGCTCTGTGTCCCTTGTCACAGCAGCAGAGGAGGTGCCAGGGGACATCCACCACCGGGCCATGGGGACAGAGCCAGCAGTGGGGTGGCTTTGGGCTCCAGCTCTTGTTTCCAGCCTAGTCCAGGGTCATCCTTGCTCAGAGGCCTCTAACAGGCTCCTGGGGAGGTCAGGATGCTCCTGGTGCTGTATGCAGGATGCAAGGTGTGACCAGGGCCCAGCTCCTCTCCCTCTGCAAAGGGAAGCACCGGTGGGTGAGGTGAGAGGACCATCGTGGGGCTTGGACTCATTTATTGTGAGAGCTTTAACAAACCCCCCAAACCACCCCACTGACAACACATGAACACAGGCACCGAGGCTCCGGGGGCCCTTCTCCCTCCCCAGCCTGACACTGGCATAAAACCAAAGAGGGGACCACTGCTCAGTGCCTACAGTGGGAACCCTGGGCTCCAAACCATCCCATAGTCAACAGCGAGACAGGACTAGACTTGAAACGGCCCAGAGGAAGGTGGGCAGCAGCCTGGGACCTCCCTCCCCTTCCCAAAGGAGGGCAGCAGCTCAAGAGCAATCAATGGTGCTGCTTTATCAAGCTCTTTTCCTAGTAGAGCATCAGTGTGGACAATCCAGGTGGTTGGGAATGTTCCTGGGTGAGTATCCGGAGCTGGCTGATGGCTCAACAGCACTAAGAGATGGAAAAGGTGTGGGATGAGAGGGCAGAAGGTGATGGTGCTGAGCAGCTGCTTCTACAGCTCAGCTGGGGCTAAGCAGAAAACCTCTACCTGGCGTGAGGGATGCTTTGGGCTTCTCCTAGAGCCAGTGCCTGTGTTTGGGGACGCAGGACCAGCCCAGCAGTACCTGCTGGTGGCTACAAGGATGTCCTGGAGAGGTCCCACATCACCCTGAGCTGCTCTGCTTGGGGCTGGCAGCAGGGGTAAGTTGTGGGGTGAAGGCAAACCCCTGTTCTGAGGGGGATTTCTCTGTCTTGGTGTGTCCTGTCCCATCCTCAGCAGCTTTCTGGATGCTGTTAAGGTCTCTCCATCAGTTGCAGATGCTGAATCCTTTCCCTTAGGGAAATCATGGCTCTGCCCTGGCAGAGGCAGTAACTGCTCTTTTGCTTTCACATATGGAATTGCACAGAGGGAATTAACTTGCCTTTAAAAGGAACTAGCACTTGGGCATCACCTGGGATGCAGGTGAAGACAACAGGAGATGGAGCAAGAAAAGCCTGGAGCCACGTATCCTTCAAGGTGCACCCAGAGCAAAGCCTCTGCCACCATGAGCCAGAAGCTTTAAGCATTCAGAAGCTCCGTGTCAGTGGAGCAGCAGGAGCTCAAACCCTCAGAAGGGAGCTGGGAGCTTTGCAGTGCTTAAAATGGGGAAGGTTTTAGGAAAAGCAGCCTCCAGGGTCTTGTACCCATCATGCAGGTGACTGGGAAGAGGGGGGTGGGCTCTGGGCTTGCACCTCCAGTGGTCCAGCCATGAGAGGAGCCTTGAGTGCTGTGTTTGGGTGATCCAGCAGTGACCTGGGGTGTCACAGGGCTGTTAAAGGGTCTATCATCCTCTCTGGGTAAGGGCTGTAACATCCTGAACATGTTCCACTTGAAGTGAAGATTAAGTGACAGTGTAAGAGATGTCAGATGGAGCCAGGCTGAGGCCAGATGTGCCCCAGACTGACACCCACCACTTCTTCCCTGTGTTCACAGCTGGGGGAAAGCTCCTGCTGCCCCCATAAACTTGTCAGTGAGGAAGACACAAGAGCTCAAGAAAATACTTGCTCTGAGTGAGATCCAGGCTTGGATGGCTTTAATATGGCCTTGGTGATGATGGGAGATGCCCTTTAAGGTAAGGGCAGAGCCAGCAGATGTATCATCAGGTGGTTCCAGTACAGGGTCCCAGGAGAACTGGAGGCCAAGCTGAAGTGCAGACCTCCAGCCTCTGCACTGAGCTCAGGCCAGAAGAGGTGGAGAAAGGACCCAGTGGCCCAACGTGGTCCTGCAGAAGAGGACAGCCCGAGGCAGGGGAGCAGGTACCCCATTCCCCAGCTGCCTCCACGGGCTGGGCTCACTCCTGAGCTAGAAGCTGTGGGAATGCTGCAACCCAGGAGCACAGTTCTGAGCTAGAAGCCAGCCCAAATACAGACTGGGGACTCTGAAAGCCATGTGGCACAGCTGAGGGTCCTGCTTTGCCCTTTGTGCTGCAAAGGTACAACACAGGGGGCATAAAACAGAGCTACAAGCAGCTGCCACCAGTTTCGATGCTCCAAAGCACCGGAGAATGCTGCAAGGGGATGCCCAGCCTTTGTTTTCTTGGGCTTTTGGGGGGGAAAAAAGCAGCAAGTGAGGCTACAGAAGTGGGGAAAACTATCCCCAAGAACAGGGGAAGCTTCATCTTGGGGTAAGTCGGTAGCAGAACTTCCTAAGGGGTAGCAGGGATTGATCAGGCAGTGCTGTTGAGATTAACAACACAAAGCCAATGCTATGGTTTATTGAAATGTAATCTCTTCAACAGAAACTAAAACCCCAGAGTGTCACCTTTGTCTCTGATGGGAGGAAGGGGAAGGGACTTGGAAAAGCTGATTTAAAAGAAAAGGCACTTAAAAATGGTCTTCAACTGAAAAGGACTTTGCACAAACATGATGCCAGCCACGTGGAGCTGCTCCAGCAGCCACTTACTGTGGTCTCCAGAGCCAGCTTCACAGTACATGGAGCACAGCAGAACAGGAGCCAGCCTCCTGCCTGGGTGGACATGACCACAGCTCACAGCGAGAGAGATGTTCCCTCTCCCCTTCTTTTGATGCTATTTCCTGGGATGAGCGATCCATGAGCTTCCAGGAAGCCAGGAAGCCACGCTCAGCAATAACATCTCTCACCCTAGAGGAACATGAAGCTGAATAGAAAAAGGCCAACATGTGCTATATGGGAGGAAGGAAAACAAAGCTCACACCCAGGCACTGAGTCTGAGGTGCTGCAGGTTAAAAGAGAGCTCTGAAAGCTCCAGGGTGAGTTGTTGCTGTTGCAATGTGAGCAGCAAGAGCTAAAAAAAGCTTCAGCAGAAACCTTTTCCCTCCCCTCAGCACCCTGAGTAAACTACACAGTAGTCCATGAAGTGGCAACTTTTAAGCAGTCTTCCAAGCAAACATTTCAATATGAAAAGGTGAGGAACACACAGACACGGGGTGGTTCAAGTCACTGCACTGGAAAAGCTGCACAGGCAAAGCTTCACTCGCTGCCCCATGCGACGTTCCAGCCGTCTTCTGAAGCTCAAAGAGATGGGAACATGCCCATGGAACACATGCAAAGCCTTCAAGCGGGAGTTCTTGGGTTTAGAGAGCTCAGCTGGGTGGTAGGGGATGAGTGTTCTCCAAAGCAAAAGAACAGGGTGGCTGTTGCTCTGCACTGAGCATCCTCTGTTAGATGCAGCTTGTGGAAATACAAAGTTGAGTGCACCATCTGTAAGCACGGGCTTGGACGTTCCCGAAGCTCCCACCCTCCCCAGTTAAGTTGCAAGCATGTGCTGACACCAGTTTGATGGCTGGATATGATGGATTAGTCCCAGAGAATAGTTTTTTGGATTAATGGTGTAATTTAGAGATCCATAAATAAAAAGTGGCTTTTCAACAACTGAAAGCAACGATCTCTAGGAAGGCATCGATGTAGTTGCTGAGTAAGGCGCTGAGCAGGTTCCTCCATGTTCTTAGCAAGACCATCCATGGTATCCATAAATAAGGGGAGGTGGAAAGGGGGCTTCTGGAACGTAGTGTGTCTTGGACAGAAGCACGAGCTGGTCTCATTTTAGTCGCTCAACAAGTCCCTGTGTCAGTCCAAGGTGCAAAAGCTGGGATCTGGAGAGGGTTGCTAGGTGAGGGAAGTACTCCAGGAGCTTCTCCCATGACAGTTCCAGCAGGCTGGGCACCACCAGCCACATTTTGAACAGAGAGTCAGTCCGTTTGTTCTCATGGATGTTGACCACCCCTCCATGAACGTACATGCAGCCAGCCTAGGTGGGAAAAGAGGCAGTTACAGAGGGCGCAGACCAGCCTGGCACGACAGAAGGTGCTGAGGAACAACACAGCCAGGAAACCCAGGATTTAACTCTCCAGCTTCCCAGCTGGTTCAATCAGCGGGTGAGACTCAGCTCACACACCTCTGTGTGCACACAAGTGCCACTGCCTGAGCCAGTCGTGCTCCTCTCACAGCCAAGGGGAGGAATCACTGCTGAAGGGCAGGTGGCTCATCCCGAAGCACGGATCTGCTATTTGGAGTGCTTTGCTCTGTATTTTAGGGGAATTCTATCCCAAAACATCAATTTTTAGAGTGAGGCAAAGCATTAATAAATTAGTAAAGACCCATACTTAGGTTTCAGCTAAAAAGAATGTGTTCTTTTAACCTAAACCCACACCATACACACACATGCTGCATTCCCTCTGCTGCCTCAGCACAGGAATGACACGGGATATGGGAGCAGCTCAGCTGCTAACCTATTTTGTGAGTGGCATTTCTTCAATGTACAGGGAAAGAAAGAGCATTCCTGTCGTCCAGGCACCCACCTGCAGCTCCCTGCTTGGGAAGCACCTTTATCAGACCAGCTTCCCAAAAAG
The DNA here is from genome assembly GCF_000696875.1 of Nestor notabilis. Taxonomy (NCBI): domain Eukaryota; kingdom Metazoa; phylum Chordata; class Aves; order Psittaciformes; family Psittacidae; genus Nestor; species Nestor notabilis. Next base: position 8,489 of record NW_009919158.1, read on the forward strand.
CTGCATTTGTATCACGCTCCAAACGAGGTGGAACCTGCTTTTACAACCAAAGAACCTGATTTCTGCCCTCACGCACTGCCCTGAGGTGATGATGAGCTGAAATCGCAGCTAAATGTCTTTCTTGCTGCCTGCAGCTTATCAATCACAGGTCTCTCAGCTTCTGGTTAACACAAAAAGCTCTGGCAACACCTTCCTATACTTTGTTACATATATAAATGCTTCCTATACTAACCTATACTGTGTTAGCAGTATTAGGGCTTACAAAGAGAGCTGCTCACCTGTAATCCTTCACCTCAGGCTGTTCTCAGTAAGCAAAACCACTTTATTTAGGGGCGTACTTGTCCTTTTTCTTTCTGCAAACAGGACCTGCTGCTCACACATGGAATTACTCCTTGGAGCTGATACAGTTTAAAAGCTAAAATGCATCCCTGCTTTTAGAGAGCAGAACATACTGTGTGTTACAGCTCTTCAAACAGCAGCAGTGACCTCACACCAGCCTTCGGCTGCCTCCAGTGGAGGTCACCTCCTTGGTAACACTGGTTCAGCTCTATCTGCAGCCCACACAAACGTCAGAGTGGTTGGATGAACAGTCTGCACTTCAGCTACAAAGGAAACAAATGAGTCACTTACTGGTGTGACAGCAGCACAGTGAAAATACACTGGTTCTGGCATGGCAGCTGGGAGCTTGACCCACTGGAAAGTCTGCAGATTCAACTTCCAAACATCTCCCAGAATCACTTCTCCATTGTAGCCTCCACAAACAAACACATCTGTAAGAGAGGAAACGCACAGTGCTTCCAGCCCAGCCCTCCTTGATGCAGCAGCTGCAGAACACGCAATGGTTAATTCAGCAATTACCTTTCCAAAAGAGTTTTAGGATCAACAATCATTTTACCTCAACAGAAAATCTCAGAACCTCCCAAATCAGTCCCAGCACCAAGGCCACAGAGAAGCAGGGAATGGTTTGGGTTGGAAAGGACCTTAAAGCTCCTCCAGCTCCAACCCCTGCCCTGGGCAGGGACACCTTCCACTAGAGCAGGTTGCTCCAAGCCCCTGTGTCCAACCTGGCCTTGAACACTGCCAGGGATGGGGCAGCCACAGCTTCTCTGGGCACCCTGTGCCAGCGCCTCAGCACCCTCACAGGGAAGAGCTTCTGCCCAAGAGCTCATCTCAATCTCCCCTCTGGCAGGTTCAAGCCATTCCCCTTGTCCTGTCCCTACATCCCTTGTCCAAAGCCCCTCTCCAGGTTTCCTGGAGCCCCTTTAGGCACTGGAGCTGCTCTACAAATCTCATCTGAGAACTTGGCTTCCAGGACTTGGCCTCATTTTGCCTTTGTAAAGACTATACAGCCCTCAAGCAGCAGCAGAAGCATCATTCATACCTGCTCAGGAGCTTGCAACCAACAGGTTGCAAAGTGCCATGGACGATCCTGGCTAAAACATGTGCTATTTTACACTGAGGTGGCCACAGGAGCTTTACAGGTTGCATAAAATACAGCAGAATTCCAGAGAGTGACTGTGCCAGGTTGGAAAAGACCTTTAAGATCATGAAGCCCAACCGTTCCCCAGCACTGCCAAGGCCACCACTAACCCTGTCACTGTGGGCCTTGTCTGCACCGTGTGTGAACACTTCCAGGGATTCCATCACTTCCCTGGGAAGCAGAGTGGTGCCAACTGGGCAGCTTAAGGCCTGTTAATGAGAAGAAATCCTCTTCCAGAAAGAAGACACGTGTGCCCTGCAGGAGTCTCAAATGTGTGCTGGAGGCCAGCAGCTCTCAGGCTAGAAGGATGGGCTTCTCCTTGCTAGGTTGTGCAAGATACACCAATACTCAAGAGGCAGATCTTACCATTTTTGATCTGAACACAGCTGTGGCATCTTCTGGCTGCTGGGAAGCCTGAGGAGAATGAAGAGAAGAATCAGCTAGAGTTGCTTTAAAGTGCTTGGGCAAAGTGGTGCTTATATTTAACACATAATCATGGATAGGAGGAACCTGTTTCATTTATAAGGGGCTTCTTCCTACAACCACAGGTCTAACACCTCTAATTCAGCAACCAGCTGTTTGAGGTCTGACTCCTACTTGCTCTCCAAGGAAGGAAGAAATGTGCTGGAATCTCCTTCCCACAGACTCCAGTTCTCAGCCCTGCTTTGGTGAAAGCAGCAGTCAAGGCTCCAGGGAAACCCCTACTGCTTCCCAGGCCAGCACATGGTGCCTCGGAGGGAGCAGAGGTGATGTGTATCTTGTTCTGGGGGGAGAGCCAGCCACTGTCACCCTTCCCACCCAGGGAGGGAGAGAAGCCAGGCTGCCAAATATGCTTCAGATGGGTTTAAGCTCTAGCAAGCAGGACCTTGAAGCCAGTGTTGTCACATACTGCACAACAAGGTTAGGAAGAAGGCTTTCAGCCTGCCGGAAAACTAACTGCATCTTCAAGCATCTTGGCCACTCTCTAAGGGAAATTCCAGGGGGAAATTCCAGACTCACCAACTTTTTCATGAGGTTTTGTGGCAATTTCCTCCCAGGTGTTGGTTTCAAGGTTGTAGGCATGGATCTGAAGGGATAAAGAGGAACCATTAGTTCCTCCTGGCTCTCCCATCGCCACGATGACGCAGGTTCAGGCTCTGACCCAGGAAGCCACTATAAATACCACCTCTTTCTCATTAAGTGTAAAACCAAGAATAGCTAATCTCAGCCAGTGACTAAGCAGGTATAAAATCACCTTCAAAGAGCAGCAGCTTACTGAAGCTTTCATGTCAGGCTTCGCTATTTGAGCCCTACAGCTGAAGAAAAAGAACAGTGCTTCTAAAAACCTGGAGCCATTAAACCCACACCCTCCAGTTCTCAGAAGTGTTTTGAAATGCCTATTTCATTCTGCACGTAAGGAGGAAAGAAATGCAGTGAATGGAGAGAGAAAAAGTCATTTAACTGCTGCAGTTTCAGCTTTTTTGGAAGCTCTGTTTTAAGTCTTCTCATTTATCATTTTGGTGTTCAAGATGAATTCACTTTTCCCTCCCCAAGTTGTACTGGAGAAAAACATTTACTACGAGAAAGGAAATTAAGGCATATCATTAAAGGAGAAGACAAGGAAAGAGTCACCATATCAATATATGAACTTAACATCAAGGAATTCCTTCCTTTTAGAATCACAGACTGGTCTGGGTGGGAAAGGGCCTTAAGATCATCCAGCTCCAACCCCTGTCCCGGGCAGGGACACCTTCCACTAGAGCAGGTTGCTCCAAGCCCCTGTGTCCAACCTGGCCTTGAACACTGCCAGGGATGGGGCAGCCACAGCTTCTCTGGGCACCCTGTGCCAGCACCTCAGCACCCTCACAG
>NW_009919158.1:11847-26448 GCF_000696875.1 Nestor notabilis
AGGTCTCATCTCCACCTCCCCCCTGGCAGGTTCAAGCCATTCCTCTTGGCCTGTCCCTACATCCCTTGTCCAAAGCCCCTCTCCAGGTTTCCTGTAGGCCCACTTTTAGTATTTGCACTTTCCTGGTCTGGCACAAGTACAACATTTAAAAGATGTCCTAAGTGTTTTCAAAGGAGAATCTTTGATAACAGCTCTGCAAAATGAAGCTGATTGATTACCTTGTCCAAGGAATAAGCTGTCCAGGAAGTTCCACCTCCCAGGATATAAATCCGTTGGCCATCGTGGGCGATCTCATGTCTGTACCTGCATGTGCACAGAAGGACATTCAGGAGCACAAGCAATCAGTGCAAGTGAGCACCAACAAAAGCCTTCTGGAAAATACCATCACATTTGAGTGGTTAAAGCAGTCACCCCAAGCTTGGCTATGCTGTATCAGTCCCTCGGATTGGGAGCATTCAGAAGACGTGGAAGCTTTCTTGAGCACCCCAAAGTGTGAAAGGCACCTTCTGGGAGCAGAGCACCACAGAACTTCAGTACAGTGATTTATGGAGCACCATGACAGGCATCAATATTCCAGCCTAAGATGGTCACTGACTGATCTCCCTGCCCTCCTTCCTCCACACTTTGCTACAGAATAGGACAAGGGACAGAGAGCAACTGGAGCTTCCTCCCCTCCTCAGCAGTCACCAGCTGCCCCAGGTCTCCAGCTCTGTTCTGGCCCCACAAAGTCCAAATCGGCATCCTGGCAAAGGCTTCACACCCCATCCCTACATCCCCCTGCACAGCAGACTGCTGAGCACTGGCTGTGCCAGGTTCACAGCCAAAACCACTGCTCTAAGAGCACCTTGCCTGCGTGTTCTCAGCCTCTCCCTCCCAGTAAAGGTGGTGAGCCCCCAGTGCAAAAGCTCTCTGAGACTGCCCAGCTTCTCACCTCTCCTCTGGCATGTCACAGGACATGTTGTTTGGTTTCAGCTGGATCCACTCTCTGGTGTTGAGGTCAAGCTTATGGAGGTCAGTGCTGTAAATGTAACCAGTTGTTCCTCCAAACACATAGAGACAACCATTGATGATGGCCATGGCCTGGAAGGTAACAGAGAGAAACCAGTCAGAAGGTATGTGTGACACCAAGTGTCTGGAAGAGAACTGCTGCCCCCCCAGAGCAAGACACTGCCTGAGAAGCTCTACCCACGGTTCACAAAGTGAGCAGCAGGAAGGGCAAACAAGGATGATACACAAAAGATGGGGGGTGGGAGATGTCTGTGGGAATGGAAAGAAACTCCATGACCACAAGATGAGGACCTAGAAGTGGAGCTGCTGAGTTTGAGGCATCACATAAGAGATCTGTGCAGCAGGGGCTCTCAGGAGCTAAACCCGAAGCAGTTAACCCTGAATCTCTTCCAGGCTGCCCTTACACAGATACTATTACAGAGAATCCTAAAACCAGCTATCAGACAGACAGTGGCATTAAGGATGATAGAGGAATCCCCACAGTGGGTGATTCAGACTCAACAAGAGAGACAGGATACCATTCAAAAGCACACAGGACCATCAGCCAACTGAAACTGCAAAGGCACCATTCCCTGGTGCAGCCAGAGACCTACAAGCACCTTCTGCTCCCAACTGCCTGTTTGCCAAAGGCCAGCTCGAGCTGAACCAGGCAAGAGGAATGCTGCTTTCCTTCCCAGAGCATCTGGCACACATCTAAAGGAGAAATTAGCTGGGTTATAAATGTCTGCACCACAAGCACATTGGGAGTATTATTGGAAAGCACAGCAAAAGGTGGCAGCCTCCTGGGGGAGTGAACCTCTTGATTTGTACACCACGTTCATTCATTACATTATGGGAAGTCCTCAAAGTCGTTATTCCAATACAAATAAGACCTACTAACTGCTGTTTTCATTTACAATTTGGGTTTTAAAGGCTTTGAGGAGGCTGCAGAGCAACTCTAGAACCTACCAACCATTCCTTACCTCAGACACACTTTTGCATTCAACTGCACCTGGCAGTTAGTTACCAAATCCTGGCTTTTCTAACTACAAGAAAACTATTCCTTTGAAATCTTAAAGAACCAAGAGTGCTCTATTTATGAATGAACCTGCCTCTCCTTCTCTTAGGTACACAGAGAACAACTCCAGTTACCAGCAGAGAAGAGATCTCCATGCTTTGTGGCACACAGCCCAGTGCACAGGCACAAAGTGCCTCACAAGGGCCGTCCTTCATACCTGGCCATAGATTCGATTGGGTTTCTTTCCTCGGCAGCTGAGCAGAGCCCATCTTTTGTACTTGACATTGCAGACGTGGACATCGTTGCCATTACTCTCCCCAAAAGGGATCCCAGTACCCCCAAACACCAACAGGTTGTTGCCATGAAGTACAACTAGGAGAAAGAGACAGAGCAGAGAGACTTGTTGCTGTGAGATGCAGTAAAGCAGAATGAGACTCTGCTCTGGAGACAACAGGCAGAGAGTTCAATATTGTTCAATACCCCACAATTCACACTCTGCATTTAGGGCTTTGAAATGCTCTAAAGGAGAAAGAATGCAACCTAAAACCATGGTAACCAAAGGCCTACTTTTAAAAATGGCTAGTGAACAAAGAGATCTATTTTGGGATGCTCTGGGATGTCTGAGTGCACTGAGCACCAAGCTGCTGGAGGTGCAGGTGCTTTGCAATGATTAAACACCTGAAGCCAACCTCTTGTGTTTGAAACTCTTTCTCTTTGCCTCAACCGGAGTGAAAGGGGAAAGAAAAATCACAAAACCAAGCCAAACTCGAGGCCTATAGTTGGAAACAGGATCCAGATTGTCCACTTCTTGCCCAGATTTGCATTCCACAAGGGACACACATTAAAATAGCTTCAGGAGAGGGTGTTGAGTTTCCATACGTACGTGACATGGAGGCCAGCTCCCTGGGCATGTAGCCTTCAGTGCCCATCTGGTGCCAGGTGTCTGTAGCAAAGTTGTACCTCCAGAGTTCCCTGAAGAGGGGGTAGTCTTCATTCTCTGGCCCTCCAGACTCAACATAGTCAGGGTTGTAGCCTCCAAACACATACAAGTTGGCATTATCCGCCACACAACGATGGCCACTTCTTGCTGGTGGAGATCTATGGCCTACAGCAAAACGAGAAGGTAAAAGAGCTTTGGTGAAAGGAGAGCAGAGGAGCTGAGCTGGTGTCTGAGGGTCAGGATTACATCTGCTGGTGGCTCCTTTGGGCACGGGACCTGCTCCAAGGTGTCCCCTTCAGGAGCCTTCTCTTCTCCAGCTGCCCCAGCCCAGCTCTCTCAGCCTGGCTCCAGAGCAGAGCTGCTCCAGCCCTCGCAGCAGCTCCGGGGCCTCCTCTGGCCTCGCTCCAGCAGCTCCACGTCCCTCTTGTGCTGTTGCCCCAGGTACTTGCTGTATCAGACCTGTGTTGCTTAATGTTTAGGTAGCCCAGGAGTTTCCAAGGTGAAAGAGCCTTCTTGAGGTATAAGGTGCCAGGAGCAAAGAGAAGAAACAGCAGGTTTGTGTGGGAGGGAGAGCAAATCATTACTTTTCTTCTTTGTTCCCATCTGGCAGCTTAAATATAAACATTTTGGAACTGTTTCCTAAGTGAAATCTGCCACAGAGAGTGACAGAAGGGGGAATTTGTAAGATAGCTCAGAAATAGCTTTCATGGAGGGATTGCCACGTGGAAGGATTGTTGTGCATGAACCTGCAGGTCTCTAGGCTGGTGTGGTCCAGGGGCTGGAGTGGACAAGAATGAGATGGTGACATAGAATCATAGAATGGTTGGGGTGGGAAAGGATTCAGTCCCAATCCCCTGCCACAGGCAGGGACACCTTCCACTTGACCATGTCACCCAAGGCTCTGCTTGGAGAAGTGGATCTGTCGTTACAGAGCTGTGTCCTCCTGGCTGCAGATGTGCTTCCCTACGGCAAACACCAGCCACTCTTTCGGAGGAGCACCAGAGGGCTGGAGCAGCTCTGCTCTGGAGCCAGGCTGAGAGAGCTGGGCTGGGGCAAGATGTTAAATAGCGTCAGTTCCAAATGTAGAATCAACAAATCTTAGATCAAAACTGGCTTTTGTCTTCCTGAGGTAGCACAGGGCAAGAAAAGTCTGCGGACAACTGGGAAGTGATGGGTGTTGAGATTTGAAGGGGATGGAGGAAAAATTATAGCTCAGTGCCTCTTGGCTTTGTGAATTGTTGTTGTTTTGAAAACCTAATTATCTTAACTTCCATGTGTTCAAGGCCACGTTGGACGCAGGGGCTTGGAGCACCCTGCTCTAGTGGAAGGTGTCCCTGCCCGTGGCAGGGGTTGGAGCTGGAGGAGCTTTAAGCTCCCTTCAACTGGAACCATTCTATGATAAAAATCTGCTTGTAGACAAAGGCACTTGCACTGGGAGGGAGCACGGAGGGAACCCATCTAAGATCCTACAGATCCTTCACGACAGGCAGACACAGCCCTTCCCAAAAGGCCTGCCCACCCTCTTGCTATATGCCAAAGGGAACAGAAGCAGGGAGGACAAGCTCAGAACTCAACTGGAACAGACCATAAAAGACTGATTCAGTCCCTGAGAACCTACAGAGCAACATTCTTGTTGGAGAACAGCAACTGATCAAAAAGCATTTCCAAGCTTGCTCAGGTTTGATGCACAGCGAGAGCTGAGCACGGTGCCAGACGTGGATGTTTTCCTACAAGAAGACACAGGTCCTTAGAAGGAATGAGAAAGATGAAAGGAACAGAAAATGATCAGGGCCTGAACAAAGAAGCTGGTTGGAGACAAGTGTAGAACACCAGGAAGGTGTCAAAACTCATGTCTATGCAATGCAAGTGTTTGGTGAGAGTAACTCTAAGCTTCATCTTGAGGAGGATACATTAACAGCCCCCTGAGATGTACAACTTCAGCATGCAACCATCACTCCCTCGAGCACATCCTCTTGCTTGTGGCACCTCAAGACCTGCTTTGGTTCAGTTGACAATAAAGAGCAACCCCCAAAAACCTATCACAGAATCATGGAATGGTTCGGGTTGAAGAGACCTTAAAGCTCATCCAGTTTCAACCCCCTGCCATAGGCAGGGACACCTTCCACTAGAGCAGGTTGCTCCAAGCCCCATTGCCCTGGCCTTAAACCATCAGAAGATTCCTGAAGACCCCTCACCCAAACAAACCAGAGATCTTCACCACTCAATTGCTCTCACTGCTCTTTTACACACTTCCAGGATGGATCAGAACCCAGCTAAACATCTATGTAGGACCCATGTTTGCTTCTTAGAGGCTGTTACAGTTCTGAGCACTGAATCAGACAATAATGAATGAGGCATCAGGAATCTTTCCTACAGCAAAGGTGAAATAAATGCTTTGCCCAGACTCAATAACGAATTTTAACTCAGCACAAACAGCTTTGCTTCATCACGTTCCCCATTTGCTGCTGCTTTAAGCTCCAGCTCTGATCCAGAATTCAGCTGCTCTGCAGGGTTCAGACAAACTCCTTGTGGCTGTTCTGACAGATTTGGGTTGTTTCCAGTAATAATTGTGTCTCGCAGCAATGCCCACTGTAGAAAATAAGCACTGTGTTTGCCCTGAAGGTCTCCAAAACGAAGACCTGAAAGAACTGAAACAGGAGCTTAATTCCAGCACTGATGGGAGCACAGTTGCACACGTTTTGCAGGGGAGTGAGGATCTAATTCAATCACTCACTGAATTTAACAGGTGACAGGGAATGAGGAGTTCAAATGTTACATTAACTACAGATCCTGTCTCCCTCTAGTTATAAAGCTCGCCATAAGAATTCTTCCATGAGAGGGAAGAAAGGAGAATCATAGGATCGTAGAATCCCAGGTTGGAAGAGACCTCAAGGATCATCTGGTCCAAGCTTTCTTGGCAAAAGCAGAGTCTAGACTAGATGTCCCAGCACCGTGCTCAGCCTAACCTTAGAAGTGTCCAACATAAATAAAGCTGAGTTTTATATAAAGCCAACAGACTGAAGAGGAACAGGCATAATTCAAAGGCAACAGATTAAAGAACTAAACCAAGGAGACCTTCTCTGCCACTCACCTCTCAGAATCCAAAAGGGACTTTGCCACAAAGCCCCAGAACAGAGAAGTTTCAACAGAAAGGGATCAATGTTTGATGCTTGCAGGTCCTTGAGATAGCAAGAGGGATACATTAAGCCCATACACAACCAAGCTGCTTTCACCTCTTGCCATTTAGCTACAAACACATCTCCTGTCCTTCAAAGATGCTTACTGGAAGATACTTGGAAGACACAGAAAGGGCATCAGAAGCCGGAGCTGGTGTCAAACAGGTAATGCCAAGTACCCAACTGAGACAGTCTGAAGGGCCCGTCCTTTCCCTGCAGCATTACTGCTGCAAACCACATCTGCCACTAGTTCCCTGCCCATTCCCAGCAGCTCCAAGGGCTCTGTGCACTACAGGAACAAAGTCCACTAAGCACTCACTCAGTAACTGTCAGAGCTGTGGATCCCCACGGCAGAGCTGGCCTGTCCCTGTCCCTGCACTCACAACTCAGCTGCTCAGGGGAAATCAACTGTCCTCAGCGCTGAGTTGAGCATCAAACTGGGGATGAGAGCAGCCAAAATGCCTCCTCCTGCTGTGCCTGCTATGTGCTGGTGACTCCCAGGGAAAGGAGGGCTGGAAATGCCAACCAGAGCCCATGTAGCTACAAACACAAGCAATTCCATTTTGCTCTGATCAGGAACAACACATTCTCTGCTCTATTCAAGCTTTGTTTGCTCAACCCCATGCTCCACACGTAAGGACTGACTTCTCTGAAAGGCTTCCCATTTCCAGCTTGCTGGTTTTCAGCTTCACTCTTCACTGACCCCTTCGTCTCACTGGACTGGATCCTCCCACTCGCAGAGGCTCAGAGAAGATGACTTATCTACTCATGAAACAGAGAAAAAAGTTATCCAACAACATCTTCTGAGTCACCTCTGCAAGCACTGGACAATGTTAAACTGAGTTAAATGGTCACAGAGTGAAACTGTCACTAAATTCTTCTGTTGAGACTTGAAGTGACCTTAACTGCCCCTCTGCTCTGCTCTGGTGAGACCCCACTTGCAGCACTGGGTGCAGTTCTGGGGTCCCCAACATAAGAAGGACAGGGAGCTGCTGGAGCAAGAGGAGACCATGAGGATAAGCAGGGGCTGGAGCAGCTCCTGTAGGGAGACAGGCTGAGAACATTGGGGCTGTTCAGCCTGGAGTGAAGAAGCTGCTGGAGACCTCAGAGCAGCTTCAGTGTCTGAAGGGGGCTACAAGGATGCTGGAAAGGGACCTTCATCAGGGACTGGAGTGACAGGACAAGGGGTGATGGGTTTAAATTTAAACAGGGGTGATTTAGGTTTGATATAGGGAAGAAGGTCTTTACTGTGCCAGCGCCTCAGCACCCTCACAGTAAAGAACTTCTTCCCTATTCCCTGGCAGTGTTCAAGGCCAGGTTGGACACAGGGGCTTGGAGCAACCTGCTCTAGTGGAAGGTGTCCCTGCCCGGGCAGGGGTTGGAGCTGGAGGAGCTTTAAGGTCCCTTCCAACCCAAACCATTCTATGATTCTATGATTCTAATTCACTTTAGAAGAAAGTCCTAGAAAAAGATTCCTCTAGTTCTGTCTTTTCAAAGAAGAGACCTGTAAAAGCTGAATCTCTTTAATTCAGATTGGTTTCTTCAGCAGACAAGCTCTGTGACCTGCACCTCCAATGAAGAGCTGCATTTCCATTCAATGCTGCTTTATCAGATGATTCACATCTCCTACTGAAATCCTTCATCCAAGTTTTGGATCTGCTTGTGCTCCAGCATTACTGGTGTACAATGAGCCTATTACACAAGTGCAGACTCCAGATGGGGCAGGAAGAGGGAAACACCCAAGGATTTGCTAACTTCCTCCTCGAGTTAGCACAGCCCAGCTCCCCAAGAGCTGACCCTGCCACACATTCAGGATGAGCCCAATACTAAGCAGAGCACAGCAAGGCTCTGTCACCATGAAAAGCTGCAGGTCACCAGGCTCTGTTGTGAATTCTCTGATGGCAGACATGGAAAGTAGCAGCACAATGTCAAGACAGATCTGTGGGCTCATGAAACTAGCTATAGAAAATGGCTTTAAAGTGCATGGATATAATCTGGAAAGCATTTGTCTTCCCAGTTCAAGACTCCAGAGCAAAGCAGGAAGGAAGGATGGGAAGGTGCATTCACAAGGAGACTCCTTTTCCTTGGTCCTGAGGGCAAAAATGGGAACAATAAAACTTTCAGAGAAGCGGCAGCTCCACAAACAGAATGAAGTTGAAACATCACGACAGGGACATAAGTAAGGCAAGTCCTAACTGAGGACTAAGCTATCTGATAGAAACTCACTTGCTGGCCATGCACTGACCTGTTAACACCCTGGTAAACTCACCCTTCTCAGGTGATTCATGGAGTGACTTCAGAGGGAGCTGCTGGGATGACCCAGATTGACTCTGTTAAAGTGCATTCCTAATGGAACACCTCTCCTGCAAGAGGTATCATTAGAAAGGATTGTAAGCAAAAAGGTGACATGAGTATCTGTTCCTGAGTTTCCTGACGTGATCCAGCACAGCAACCAATGCATGAGAGTTGTTTCTTATCTCTCCAAAGAGTCTGAATACAGAATAGGTCTGGGGTGAGATGGAAGAGAAAATAAAGATGTTCACTAAGAAAATGTAAAGAAACCCTTTATTCCAGAGCAGAAAGTGGAATGGTCCTGAATGGTGTCCAGCAAGACACCAAAGGTGCCAAAATGTCCTTCTTTAAGGGGGAGGATGAAGCTGAATTGCATCTCTGGGTCCATAAACACTGTTCCTATTCTGACCAACACAAGCTTCAAAGGTTATTAAATTCCAGCTCTTGGGGCCTTGACAGCAACAGAAATCTATGGATGGCCTGGAGAAACAAAACAGAACAGCACAAAAAATCCTTGACATCAGCAGGTTACCTGAAGTTATAGAATCCCAGACTGGTTTGGGTTGGAAGGGACCTTAAAGCTTCTCCAGCTCCAACCCCTGCCCTGGGCAGGGACACCTTCCACTAGAGCAGGTTGCTCCAAGCCCCTGTGTCCAACGTGGCCTTGAACACTGCCAGGGATGGGGCAGCCACAGCTTCTCTGGGCAACCTGTGCCAGCGCCTCAGCACCCTCACAGGAAAGAGCTTCTTCCTAATCTCCAACCTGAACTTCCCCTATTTCAGTCTGAACCCATCACCCCTTGTCCTGTCACTCCAGTCCCTGATGAAGGTCCCTCTCCAGCACCCTTGTAGCCCCCTTCACACACTGGAAGCTGCTCTGAGGTCTCCAGCAGCTTCTCTTCTCCAGGCTGAACAGCCCCAATGTTCTCAGCCTGGCTCCCTACGGGAGCTGCTCCAGCCCCTGCTTATCCTCGTGGCCTCCTCTGGACTTGCTCCAACAGCTCCATGTCCTTCTGATGCTGAGGAACCCAGAACTGCACCCAGTGTTGCAAGTCTCACAAGAATCCTCTTCGTTTCATGTGCAGCTCAAATCCAGATTTAAAGACTATGCTAAAGTGTTCTAAATCAAGCCCTTCTTTCCCTCTCCACCTGGAACAAAGCCTGGGTTTATTTATTCCTGGAGCATAACCAAGGGATATCCAGGTGTAGCCTCAAACACCTCCCCAACAGCACCCCCAGCACTGCCTTTTATAAGCTTCCTTTCTTCCCGACCTATTATAATCCTGATATCCACAGGAAGGTGATGGGCGAAGTAAAGGATCATGTTAATGCAACAAAACTCACTGTGGTTTTATTTTACAAAATAGTTAAATAAGCTGGTTCTGACCACTTATACCCACAATAACCAAATCTATCCAAATAATCCAGCCAGGACCACTTGCATCCAGCACAGAGGGTGCAAGGATGATGGTTGCCAAGTCCTCACTGTGATTCCTAAGTTGTTCTTCATTCAGGACAGACCCACTTTGGGCAGGTCTTTTACACCCTCTCCTCCTACAGTGAGATGCTTTGCTCTCATAGTTTTAGTTCCATAATAACTACAGGATGCAAAGCTAACAAATACAGAGTGGCTTTTGGTTCCTAAAGTAACACACCAGTGGTGAACAGCTGAGGGGTGTGTGTGCAGCCTCTTCACTGCTTCTTAAAGCTCCCTAAAGCTGGCACCAGTGTTATTTTCCCTCCCTCCTGTATTTTCAACATCCAGAAAAGCAGGTTTCAGTATCTCTCTTTCCATTTATGCTTTCTGCAAGGCTTCTGAAGGACATTTAGGTCAAGGGCTGAAGCCAAAGTGCTGCTGGCTCCCAGGAGAGAGAACAAGACAAGTCAATATTGACTTTGACTCCAGTCTTCAAAGCTTCATCTTTCTCATACCAGCCAGCCAAAATAAGTTTGTAGCTCATGTAATCAGAGTCCTTTCTAAATGTCTGGATAAGGAAGATGTAAATGCAACACCAAGGAGAAGGTTTAAACCCTGTTTGTTCCTCCACCTGTGTTCAGCCTCTCCAGATCACGCAGCTCCCTTCCAAAATACCCGAAAGCAGCTGAGCCTGGGTCCTCAGTGCCTGAGTGATGACTCTGCCCAGGGCCAAGGGCAGCCAGAAGATCCAGCCAAAGATGCCAAGCCCAACCCTCAGGCTGCTGGCCAGGAGCCTTTCAAAGATGTGAAGTCTCCAAAGCTGTGTATCAAGGAGAATGTTCATTCTCACATCCAGCTGTGAGAGGTTTAAGGTCTGGATCAATGTCCAGAGCTGGTCTGCTTCTTCATCCTGCTTCTTGGAGGCTTCTGGTTTCAAACCTCTTTGTAGCAATCATGTAATTCAAACATTTCTACAAGCATCCAACTGTATTTCCTGTGATTAGTAAAACAGGAATGGGATTGTAACACGAGAGAACATCCAGGGCAGAGAATAAAAGAAGGAGTCCTTACGAGTGAACTGTCCTTATTGAGAAACCAGAGCAGAAGAGGAAACATTTGCCACAGAAATTTGTACATTACAGATTTTATACCACTAAAATAGAGTGGTCTTTGGGTTGTTTTGTAAAAATGTAGAAGGACAATAAAGAAAGGAATTCTGGAATATGAGAACCACAGAACAGCCCAGGTTGGAAGGAACCTGGAAAAATCATCTGCTCCAATCTCCTGTGGGAAAGGGACCCAAGATGACATTACTCAGCACCTTGTGCAGTTGCACCTTGAAACCCTCCAGTGATGGGAACTCTACCATGTCCCTGCAGAGGCTGTTCCAGTGATTGTTCTTACTGTAAAAAATGTATTTCTTACATTGAGATGAAACCTTTCCTTGTGGAACATGTACCCACTGCTCTCATCTTCTCATGTGGCTCCTGGCGATAAGAGACCCTCGGTCCTCTTTGTGGCCATCCTTTAAGTACTGGGAAATTATGATGAGCTTTCTCTTCTCCAGGGCAGGTTCTCCAGCTCTTTGAGCATATCACAGAATCCCAGACTGGTTTGGGTTGGAAAGGGCCTTAAGATCATCCAGCTCCAACCCCTACCCTGGGCAGGGACACCTTCCACTAGAGCAGGTTGCTCCAAGCCCCTGTGTCCAACCTGGCCTTGAACACTGCCAGGGATGGGGCAGCCACAGCTTCTCTGGGCACCCTGTGCCAGCGCCTCAGCACCCTCACAGGGAACAGCTTCTGCCTTATCTCCAACCTGAACTTCCCCTGTTTCAGTTTGAATCCATCACCCCTTGTCCTATCACTCCAGTCCCTGATGAAGGTCCCTCTCCAGCATCCTTGTAGCCCCCTTCACACACTGGAAGCTGCTCTGAGGTCTCCAGCAGCTTCTCTTCTCCAGGCTGAACAGCCCCAATGTTCTCAGCCTGGCTCCAGAAGGGAGCTGCTCCAGCCCCTGCTCATCCTCGTGGCCTCCTCTGGACTTGCTCCAACAGCTCCATGTCTTCCTTATGTTGCAGACCCCAGAACTGCACCCAGTGCTGCAAGTGGTGTCTCCCCAGAGCACAGCAGAGGGGCAGGATCCCCTCCCTGAGCTGCTGCTCACGCTCTGGGGGTGCACCCAGCACACGGGGGGGTTCTGGGCTCAAGCACACACTGAAGCTGGGTCATGGGGAGCTTCTCCTCACCCAACACTCCCAAGTCCTTCTCCTCAGGCTGCTCTGAATCACTTCTCCACCCAACCTGTCCTGTGAACCCTCTCCAGTCTGCCTGTGCCTTTCTTGACTTGTAGGGACCCGAAGTGGACACAGCAGCCCAGGGGCATCCTGGCAAGCACCAGGTAGACTGGGAAGATCCCATCCCTCTCTGCCAGTAATGCCCTGTGGATGCAGCAGGACCCAATTTGCTCTGCTGCTGACACACACAATCTGTTGTCCACCAGGACCCCCAGGTCCCTCTCAGCAAGGCTGCTCCTTGCATCACAGAGATCCAGGTCCACACTGGGATAGCCTTGGGATGTCATGTTGTGTTTGTTCAACTTCACCCTGCTCTTGCTTGCCCACTCTTCCAGGTCTCTCTTAAGTTAAGAGATCACATGGACACTGCTCTTCAACCAAGTGGCTTTCGGCTTGCCCCCAGCCAGGACACAAAGGAACTTGGGATGTTTGGGGTTTAAAACCCAGACATGTATTAGAAACCCTGAATCTCTCCACACAGAAAACCTCTTTCTGTGGCTGCTACACTGGGAAATGATAGCTCAAGACAGGAGCATACATAGGAGAGGTAAAGATATATTTAGGTCTCCAGATTGCTCGTACTCTCTTAACGCCAAGAGTCTGATGAAAACACTGGAACAGTTTAAATGTGGACAGGAAGCTTTCCAACGAGAAGAACAAACCACACACCACCCATAGTTCACATTGTTGGTCTTTCCAAAGCTTACAAACACCTAAAAATAGCTCTTCCCTTTCCCTTACCCAACATATGATTTTAGGTGTTTGAAGAATCTTTACCCATCACGAGGTAGCAAAATCACAAAGAGTGTGGGGGTTTTTTTGAGCTGTGAAGTCATGTTTTGTAGATGCTGCTTGAGAGATGTCCCCTGTTGAGAAACCCTCAAGAGAAATGCTCCTTTTGAGAAAGCAAATGGAGCAGCAGAACCCTGGCACCAGCTCCCACCAGCTCCCTGCTCACCGTCACTGGTCATGTCTCCATGCAAGTGAAATTCTCCAGAGAGAAAAAGGTGATGAAAGTTTAAAATCTCTTCTGCAAGTAGGTGGAAAAGGAGAATGTGACAGAGGCAGCACCTACATCAACGTGTATGTTCTCCTGTTTAACCAAGAGACAGCCCAGATCTACTGCAAATGACACACAGGAGCAAAAAGAGGGATGTAGTGAACACATCCAGTGCCAAAGTGAGCTTCACATGCTTTCAGAAAAGAATTCCGTATAAAAATGGGATTAAAAGGAGATAGTGTTCCTTATGGAAAGAATCTAGGGCATTTAATGGTGGGGAGGAACGAAGAAATGCCTCCTAGAAACTCTGGAAGAGAACTGGGAGGTAAGAAAGCAAACCTGTCTGGAGGAAATGGAAGTGTGTGTGTGTGGGAAAACCCCCATTCCTCTCTCCCCACCTCAATGGTTACATAAAGGCTGCTGCTGGAGTTTTAGAAACAGGACATTAACAAATGGGGACAAAACTCCAGGAATTGGCTCAAATGGAGTTTTCCCATCAGGCAGTTTTTGGGGAAGGTGGACAGTCAGCTTTGGGTTTGCTAAGGCTGGACTGAGGTGCTAAGGCTGAGCTGAACAGGGATAGTCTGGCCCCAGGACTGCAGCATCTGCCCCTGTGTGCAGGATTCCACATCGGGACGTAACCCATAGGTAAAAGTGGGGTCCTTACAAGTGCATCAGGGGGACGTGCTCCCAGTTCACTCAAGCCAATGATGAAAATTCACAAACATGGAGCTAATCAGATCCTGTGTTCCCAAAAAGGGCCTTTATCACAGAAGGAAGGGAACACGTCTGAGAATATGCCCAAAAATAGAAGGTGTGGAGCCACTCAGCAGATTCACAGCGGTCTTGCAGGAGGCTCGAAGGGATTTGCTCATCCTTGCTGCAGATCCAGCTCATGACAGGCTCCACAGGGATGGAAACATGGATCCTGGTCTGAAAGCCCCTTCCCAGCTGCTGTGGGTGCTCCTGACATTCCTACCCTGTAGGCAGCGAGAGGCTCCTCATCCCCCACTGAGGGATCCGAGTGGTGAGGCCAGGGCAGAAAACAATGCCCTGAGCCTGGGTGCCCCCATCCTGAGTGGCAGCGCCCCAGCACCATGTGGTCCTTGAGGACACAGGGTGCTATGGAGATAAGGGGGAGGGACTCCAAACCAACCGGTGATCCCCCCATCGCAGAACCATTGGGTGCCCCACATCCCTCCGAGTATCACAAAGCTGTTGGGAGGTGGAAAGGGGGAAGAAAACCACCTTTCCCAGGGCTCAGGACTGAGCTGATGTCTCTTCCAATGCCCCTCTGCTAGCCTGGACCCCCCATCCCAGCATCCCCCCTCCGAGGGTGGGGACCCCTCATCCCAAAAACCTGATACATTGGGGTTGGGAGGTGTGTGTAACGTCTCCATGGGCTCACCCAGGTGAGGGTCCCAGGGTGGCTGTGATGGGGCTGACCCAACAGGGACTGTGAGGTACCTGTCCCC
>NW_009919159.1:0-255 GCF_000696875.1 Nestor notabilis
GGCCCAGGTCCCGCAGGCGGAGGTGGATGTAGTCAGGGTGAAGGTGATGGTACCGCAGGCTGGGGGCACCCAGGGCACCCATCGGCACCCAGGGGACACCCGGGGACACCCATGGGCTCCCACTGACAGCCAGTGGCACCAATGGACACCCAGTGACACCAGGGACACCCACTGACACCCATTGACACCCACTGACACCCACTGGCACCCAAGGGGCACCCATTGACACCCACTGACACCCAATGAACCCCAAGG
>NW_009919160.1:0-5709 GCF_000696875.1 Nestor notabilis
TTCGTGGCATCGTCGCCTCAGGCGGGGGGGGAGATGGAGTGGGGCCGACATGGGGTGAGCTGGTGTGTAATTGCCGAAATAACATCGAATGGCGCATTACGTGTTGCTGAACTCTGGCTTGTGTGGTTGTGTGGCCACCGTCAGAGGTTGTTACGGGACCGTTAAGCTCTGCCGTCCACTTCCCACACTCCGTTCCGGACATGAGAGTTGCCAAAGATATTATAAACTACAGCAGCGTTGTAACAGCTTGCCACGCTCGCCTTAAAATGCCTGAAGATGAAAGTATTTTGGAACATGACTCACGTTAGAACACATGAGCTTACCATGCCTTTGCTTCAAAATAGTGTTCTTAAAGTTTGCCAGTTGTAGAATGGGGTTGAAAAAGACCTTCAGGATCATCCAGTCCAACCGCTGCCCAGCACTGCCAAGGCCACCACTGACCCGTGTCACTGAGGCCTCGTCTACACGGGGTGTGAACACTTGGAGTGACGGTGACTCCAGCACTGCCCTGGGCAGCCTGTTCCAATGCCTGAGCACCCTCTGGGCAAGGAATTGTTCCTCATCTCCATCTAAACCTCCCTTGGTGCAGCTTGAGGCCGTTTCCTCTTGTCCTGTCCCTTGTTCCTTGGGAGCAGAGACCGACCCCACCTCACTGCAACCTCCTGTCAGGCAGCTGTAGAGAGCGATAAGGTCCCCCCTGAGCCTTCTCTTCTCCAGACTAAACCCCCAGGTCCCTCAGCCAAGAGAGAATTGAGGAACAAATAGAACTATTTATCTTTTAGAAAAAAATTAAGATTAAAATCACAGGCAGTATATTGCTAATTTTTAGCATCTGTTTTATTGTAATATATTTTACATAAAATATTTCAATACTAGTAAGTCCTTCTTTTGATTACTCTAGTCCTCTGAGTCTGGGACACTGGTAAAATAGCGCTAATGGGAAAACTGCATTGGGGAAGATGATTAATTACTTTTGGACACAGAACTTTGAGGGTGAAAAAGAGTTTTATTGACGTACTAGGAATTGCAGAAATGTGATTTCAGATGGAAGTGATATGATTCAGAAAAGTTTCTTTGGCTGAGTGCATGGAAGAGGTTTTGTTGGAGCTTGGGGGGATTTTTTTCTGTTCTCGTTGATGAGTTGGCTTGGAGGGTTCTTTTGTTGTTGTTCTGGGGGTTGTATTCTGGTTTAGTGCTTTTGTGTTGTTAGCATAGGTAGGTAAAACACAGCAAGCAAAGCAATGGCTTGTTGGATGTTTATTACTTGAGGCCAAAGAATTACGTTTGCATGATGAAATTGGTGTAACAAACTAGTAATCGATATTTTCATAGCCAGATTTTAATCTGACAATGTAGGTTATATTTCAGCACATTTCTTCAGCTCAAAATAGTATTTCAGCAATAAACTATGTATTTACTGTCTATTTTCCTTTGTAGGCTACCTCTATTTTTGGACATGCCTTTGTGTATGTGGTGAAGTTACCTGTGGTATAATGCAGTAGAATGGTAAAAGGAAAGGAGGATGCAGGTTAAAAGTGAGAAGATCCGAAAGAAAACTGAATAATAATTTTAAAATTATTATTCAGAAAGAAAGCAAACAGAAAGGTGTGTTTAGCAGTTGAGACAGGAAGTGATGGAAATGATGTTGTACTACATGGTAAAATATCTTTCAGAAATCAAAGATCAGGATTTCATAACTGTTTAATTGTAAAGCATGTGTGAAATTATAATTGTGCGTAGACAACAGCATTTTGGTTTTCTTGGGTCATTTTTTCTTGTGGGCTGCTGCTACTGGACATTTCTTGGTTTTCTGTTTACCCAAAGATTTGTGGAAAGCCCGAAATACAAAAGTTGGGGGTTTTAACACCATCTTCCAATTTTAAAGCTTGCAATTTTATTTTAAAAAGATATTAAAAAAAAAGTGAATAAAATTCTCACTCCATTAATGTCAATGTCAGTTTTATTATTAGCTGTGACATGGGTAGTGTGTCATCCTTAAGTTTACCAATCACTTAAAGAGTGAGGAGCCACATTAGACCCATTGTCATTATTAAAACAAGAATAACAAAGCATAGCTTTGATGCCTTCCTGAAAGATAAAATGTTAGGTTGCTGCAATCCCCTTTGGAGAAGCAAACCCATCTTCATTACTTCTGGATCTTTCATCTGAAGAATGTCAGTCTGACCTTGTCAGTTTAAATACTGTCATTTGCATACAAGCTCAGCCCACCTCCAATCTAGAGAGCAAGGTCTCTCGTTACAATCCAATTTCTGAACTCCATAAGGAATAAAGAGTTCCAGTCCACTGCTGAATAATTAACAATGCAATATCTGTGATCAGCACCTAATCTGAAAGACTGTGGTTAAGGATGGATGAATTCTTCAAGCACAGTACAGATATAGTGGAGAGCCAGTGCTAGGATTCTCTGCAGCAACAGTAACTATGATGATTGTAAAACTGACCTATAATAGCACAGCTCCTGTTGTTTTTCAAACAGATACGTTGTGGTTTATAGCAAAAACAAAGAACAAGTTTCTACCCAGCCTGCATGCAGTGAGCAAAGGACAAGTCAACCCCCTTTCCCAGTACTGATTCTGATGGGGCAGAATTTTGTGACAGCTTTCTAGAGAAAAGTGAGGTTCTCCCACCCTTCCTTGTCTTACCAGAAAACAAGTTCCTAGTAGAATTGGGAATAGTTACTTCATCTTCTTATTTACAGCCTATTTAGAGGGTAGGAGGTTGCAGGACCATCCACTTTGAGGCCAGCTACTGGTTTTCTGCCTTAAAGTGATGGGGATCTATCCAGTCTTCTTAAAGATTTTATCCACAGCTTAGTGTAAATTAAAGGTAATTAAGAGAGCAAATGCTTAATAATTGTATTTTTAGATTGCCAGATAACCATAACAATAATACTTTGATACCTATTTATAGGACTTTACTGATAGAAGGTAACAGAAGCATTTGCAAAGGGATGGGGAAGGGAGGTAAGTGTACAAATCCCACCTGAAGCCAATGCAGTAAGATGCCTTTGAAAACCTCTCCTCTGAATCTTGTCACTGTTACTCTTAATCTGTTGCAGATGCCAAAATACAAGTTACACAGAGGCTTTTCTGGAAATCAGACCTATGTTACTGGATCAGTCTTTGTTCTACTCTTTGTTACCCCAAAGGTGCATTAAAACTACGCTGACATTTGCCGGGAGTTAAAGCTCACATCAGATTTTTATGTATCTTGACATACATTGTCTAAAAATAAACACAGATAATACTGATAAGTTATTTGTGAGGTTAATTCAGAGATAACTTCTGGATGCTCCCTATTAATGATTCTGTATTTCCTGATACATTCATTAAATGATAAGTTGTTTGTTACCTCAGGTAATAGCTTGGTAATAACTGCAGCCTAAACTAATGAACTTCATGATACTGTTACTGAATTTTGTTGAATTATTAATAAGGAGCATCTTCAATACAGTGATTCATGCTAAATTTATTCATATTCATACCATTTCTTTCAGCTACAATAAGCCCTCAGGATAACTCTTTCATTTCGGCATCGACATATGTGCAGTAAATACTGCTGTGCTAACTTTTGATCTCTTCATCCACCTAGAGCCCTGGTCTTTTGGTGTGTCTTTTGAAGATAATCTACCCATGTTTTTTAACTCTTTTGCCTTCCAGTAGGTTTCAATGTTACTTGCAATCCAGTCCTAGTAGTTTATGTGAGTACATCTGGAATAAGAACAGTGAATGTAATAGATTTACTTAATATCTCAGTTGTAATTCATAGCACAATGAGTCTTTTCATGGATCTTAATAGCCATGAACAACAATGTGACAATTATTAACAGAATGCCATTGTTTAAAAATGTGTGGCTGTATTTTTTCAAAGGAAAATGTAAAAGAGGACATACTGTTTATTGCTTATAAAACTAGCAACCATTATAAAGTCTGTAACCCCCTTCTCTTTTGACTGCGTTTAACCAGGTTGTGCACATCTGAAAAAACTCCATTCACACATGGCCAGTGAAAACCTTGATAAAATATGATGAACCTTCCAAATACTTAGCTTCATCTTGGTACTGCAGGCCCGCTTAGGGTAAACTGCTTTTTGAAATGTCTGGCTTTTGGGGACCATTTTATGAACAGAAAGTACTGAAGGTGTGCTAGTCTTTTTGTCTTCCTGATGTTGACACACAGCCCCTGCAGAGGAATGGCCTAAAACACTGAAGAAAGGGGCTGACTGTAAGAAAGACAAGGGGCCTAGGAAAAGAAGAAATTGGAGCATAGGAAAGGAAGACTGAAACTGGGGAGCAGGTGCTAGTTGAGGCCAATGCGGTAGGAGTGGGTTTTGCATATAGGAATCATAGGATTGATAAAGACCTTGGAACAGCTGAGAAGGTAGAAGGGGAGTGACCTTCAGCTTCAACAGGCTAGACCTGAGAATTAGGCAGATAGGAAGAGCTGTGAGGCTACAATTTTGGAAAACTTGGGGAAAAAAATAATAGACTATGACGAGACGAAGCACTGATGGAGGGAGGAATTTTTCTGAGGAAGACGGGTACAGGCAACTCACAGAAGATGGAAAGTAAAAGGAGAAGAGTAAGAAGAGAGACACCTAGATCTGACATAGGGAAACACGGCAAATGGTACAGGTAGCTGAGAGGCAAGACTGAGAATAGATAGGGACTGAGCAGAAGAATTCTGTGAGGAGAAGGAGCTGAGTCAACACAGGATTGCAGGAAGAGTCAAGTGTAGAAGCAAGGAGAGGGAGAAAGGGCTTAGCAATAGGCTAAAAAAGACAGGGCAAAAGAGGTAGTGCCCACAGTGGTTTCTTCAGGATAACTCCAGCTGAGAAACCCAATGCCCAAATGTATTTAACATCCTCTTTAGAGATGTCAGCTTAATTCTCTTACTAGTTACTGTTAGTTCTCTTGTCAGACAGCTGTGGTGCAGATCTGAATGTGGTATATGATAAACTCCCACATCATAATTATGTGGAGTTTCAAAATAAACCTAGAGAATTAGACATCTACACACATAAGCAGATATGCAATACTGATACGATAAATCCAAAAGATTTTAAGAGTTTAAAAATTCCAGAAGGTGAGGATTGCATTTTCATATAGTTGCATGGAAGGACTCATTGAATCAACATGTATGCAATGCTGTGTTCTATCCACACTGCTCAGTTTGCTGCCCCCAAATTTATGTCGCTATATGAGCTCTATTTTCAAGCTCCAGATGTATTAATTTCCATACTGACATTGCTGTGCCATTCTTCAGTACGCTGTCTGAGGGCTCCAAAACATGGATTAATTTATTTTTGCAACATCCATCTGCTTCTAATAATTGACTGGTTGAACATAAATTAATGTGGGTTTTTTTCCTGTATATTGTTGTGTGTGATTTCCAAGTATCCTAGCATAAGCTTTAAAAATCATGTACCTCGTAGTGAAAACAGACTCCTGTAAAAAAGCAGAATTGCTGTTTGATTCTTTCCCTGTCTCTTTTTATGGACAGTAGAACCAAACCAGATGATAGTGTACATTGATTGATGGTTCTATGATTGCAGGCTTATTCAGTGTATCAATCTATGTGACCCCATGTCATGTCGTTCTATACATGCCTTACATAGAATCAAAGAAGGAACCAGGTTGGAAAAGACCTTCAGGCTCCTCCAGTCCAGCTGTTGCCCAGCACTGCCAAG
>NW_009919161.1:0-18818 GCF_000696875.1 Nestor notabilis
AGCGTGTGGTGCTGTCGGGGCACGCCGGTGTAAGGGGAGTGCTGCCCGCGATCCGCTCTCTCCTCTCCGCGCCTCCGCCGGCTCCTACGGGGCTTTAGGGGAGCTCTCGTACGTCTCAGCACCGTGTCGGAGGGCAGTAGTCGAGCCCGAGGGGTATTTAGGGGGGTTTTGCACACCCCCCCCGGCGCCATTTTGTTGGCCCTGTTTGCATCTCCCGCCCTGGCCCCGCACGGTGAGTGAGTACCGAGCCTGTCCTTCCCCACACGCATCCGCAGCAGCCACACCAAAAATGGGGAAGGCATCTAAGCGGAAGCGAAAGGTCTCAGCGCCTTCCACAGCCAAGGGCCCTGTGAAGTCAGCTGTGGCCATGGTCAAGAGTAACCCCTTTGAGGTGAAAATCAACAGGCAGAAGTTCAGCATCTTGGGGAGGAAGACCAAGAATGACGTGGGGCTGCCTGGTGTCTCACGGTCCAAGGCCATCAAGAAGGTAAGAGGACATCATAGGTTGGAAGGTTGGCATCTCTAGACATAGCTGTGGTGGAGAGGTGACAAGCCTGGAGCCATCTCAGGCCAGCTGAGAGATGGCCTGTTGTGCACAGAAGGTCACCTCACACTGTGCGGATGGTGATGGAATGCCAAGTGAAAACGTCTCTCTCCCGTGCATTCCACAACGTTCAGTAGTGGAAGTCTCCCTTATGGCATGTGTGGGAATGTTTCTCTTTTCAAATTGCCCAGAGCACAATGGCACGCGTTGTATGCAGGCAGGTACTGGACCAGAGTGCAGGTGGTTGTCATTGTTCATTATGTTGGTCAGGTTTGGTCACTTTGTGATGTTAAAATTCTTACAGTGATGCAACGGTGCTGTAATAGTGAAAGTTTGAAAGGGCGCAAAGGTCTGAATGCAGTGAGAAATGTGTAGATACAGGGAAGCTACCATTGATTTGGAAAACATGCAGATGACTTTGTGCAATGGTTAAATAATGTTGTAGAACTATGTTGGGATGCAAAATAATTATCGGTCCATGTTGCTCATTGGAATGATCATATAACTTGTGTAAATTTTCTATCTTCCATCCTTATACCATTTTAAAATTGCCTCTTTATGTGATCGAAATCACTAGCTACCTGACCAAATCTATAATGCATAAGGGAGAACACTGTGTCATACTACACATCTGGGATTCCAGCAACCTACCCTGCCCTTGAGTGGGGCAGTGGAATTTTTTATGATCTGTCCCTTGAGACAAACCAGGAAAGAAGTTAAAACCTCTGTCAATTCTGTTAAGGCTGGAAAAAGCATGATTTGAAAGTATGCCCCTGAGATTCTCTCTGACATGTTACATACAAACTGTTGTTGAACAGAATTTAAAGCACTTAGTAAAAGGAGAAGCTCTTTTTTTTTTTTTTTTTAAATAGTGCAGCAAATGGGAATTGATAGGTTATCATTTTTGCATGCATTAAATATTTTATTGGTGAGAGAGGACATCAAACGATAAACAGAAGTGCTTTTCTGTATCCAAGGTATTAAGAGATATTAAAGCTCAGGCACAATGTTTAAGCTGCACGATAATTGATATGTTCTGTGCAAGAAGTAAATGCCAGGTAGAACTGGCACAGTGATAGCTGGAACCTGAGTCCTGGTGTCACTTACAGCAGCAACTGGAAGTTGTGAATGCTCAGTGAGGCTGCAGAGGCCTGTTGTAGGAAACTCAGCCTTTTTCTTTAGTGCAGCAATTTGTGAGTTCCTGGTAATGTGAATAGCAAGAGTACCTTTCTGTAAAGTTCAGTTAATGTGTTTTTTTTCCCAGGCTAAACACAGCCAGCATTTTCTTCCTTTAGAAACTAGGTAATATCTTCAGCATGAAGTTACAAATTTAGCTTTCGGTCTTCATTACTATTTGTTCAGATTTTAGAGAACTTCATGAATGTTTAATATCATGTTTTAAGGTCTTGGAGCTTTAATAGAAATAAATTAGATGCTTGTCATGAGTTAGATCACTGGTATTGCAAAGTAAACCTATTTCCTTACCTGCACCATATGTACAGCACATAATACCTCATATAGGTCTGCTAAACTTCCTTTTACTGCCTTGATGCATAACCTGCCTGTGCTCAACACTAAAGCAGGCAGCTAAACGTAAGGGTTCAGTCTTAGATGACAAGACTGAAAGAGATTCAGCTGACACTGTGGCTTGTTTGCTTTCTTTAATATGTTATTCTTGGATGCTAAGCTTCAGACAAATCATAATTCTTCAGTGGCAATGGAGAGGTTTTATATGTGATAAAATAAAGGTGAGATACAGTGTACCATATTTTATCTTCATATGGGCAGCTTAGAGGATAATTTAATGATTCTGAATATGTTGTATGAGCTTCCCCTCTCCTTTCTTTTCTCATTATTTTTTTTTTCTTCTCTTTCATTGCATTCTTATAAATTAGATTGTTGCCAGGATAACATGGAGCCTTTTTTGCCCTGGCTTTGAAAGTAATTATTCTCTCTGTCTTTTAACTTGATCTCCTTTTTTTTAAATCTCCCTTTTTAATTTTTTTTTCCTTCTAGCGTACCCAAACGTTACTGAAAGAATATAAAGAAAGGGAAAAGACAAATGTGTTTAAAGATAAACGTTTTGGTGAATATAACACCAAAATAAGTCCAGAGGAAAAGATGATCAGACGGTTCACTTTGGAAAGACAGGTAAAGTACAGGAATTAAAAGGAACAACAAATCAAAACCACAAGAAACACTTCACTACTTAGGTTGGGTGCATCCCCCTTAAAAGGGTGGGCTGTGGGGTGATACTTTCTTATTACTTTACGTGTTTGAAACTTTTATGAAAAAGCATTTTTTTGTGGGAACCAAATTTTTCATGAAAACTTTTTGGTTTTACAGAACAGTTTCTCGAAGCAGAAACTTCTCTGAGCACTGATAGGCAAGAAAGCCAAGTTCAAGCAGATTCATTGATTGCTTGGATTTCTTTGACTGCTTTGGTTACTGTCATTTGGGAATTGAATTGAGAAAGTGCAACTACCGTCAAGTACACATTGAGATTTCAGTACAGCTGTTGAACAGCAGCCATTTCATTTGCTGACTAGGACTCTTGGTGTCATTCTGTAATGTGAATTGTATGTGCAGTAGTGTTCTTTCTGCCTCATTATAGTTAGTCTCTTGAATTGAGCAGTGTAATGTCTTATTCTACAGATAATTTATGTAGGTTAAAGTCTGTTTCAGTAGGCCTGAAACAGTAATTAAGAATTTGTTACTGATATATGAATAAGCTTCCTTAGGTTTTCTGAGTTTCTTATACCAATGTACGAATAGAGTGAGACATCGTACTCCCTCTCTTTAAGTTTTCATATACTTGAAATGAAATTATTGGTCTGGTGGTGTTCCAGCAGAACATGGGAATAAGAATCTCTTCAATTAGCATAAAAATACAGGCTTTCTTGTTTTGTTGCCTGGGAACTAAAAATCTTTTGTTATTTAATTGGTTTGTTTTACTATTCTTAGCAAAATTACGGAAAGAAGAGTATCTATAATCTTAATGAAGATGAGGAACTGACTCATTATGGCCAGTCTTTGGCAGAAATTGAAAAACTAAATGATATTGTTGATAGTGACAGTGACACAGAAGAGAGAGGAATACTGTCAGGTAAGACAGTGCTGGTTTTATTGTCGGTACCTGTACATCATTTGTTCAGTACTGTCTTTCAGTGAGAAAGAATATTACATAGTTGGTTTGGATGTATAAGACAGATTTGACTCCTTTTTAATCCCACACAGAACAGCTGTTTGGATTTTAGCAGATGTTAAGTTGCAACTCCCTACCTGGCTAGCTTCTTTCATCTGTGGGCTTTACAGCATACATAAGTACCTTTATTTCAAGGCCTTTGGCCAGAATATGACGTGCAAGTTCTCTGATTGCTCTCTTGCTTCTCTGTACCTAAATGCTAGTAAAAATACTGAGAAAAACTCCATATGCCTATCTCGTACAAAATGTTTTCAGTGTAAATTATGTGTCTAGCATCCGTAGGGATGGGAGTAGTACATTATTGATGCAATAGTTTTAATTGCTCCCGTTCTCAAGGAATAGGGAGATACTGTCCCAGCAACACTGCAGTGCTCATGTTTGGATTTGAAAAGGATTCACAATCTCCTGTGGTTTGCTTTTTTTCCTAGCTGAATTAACTGCTGCTCACTTTGGAGGGGGTGGAGGCCTCCTTCGTAAAAAAGCACCAAGTGGGCAGCAAGATGAAGAGGAGGAGAAACCTAAATCTAGGAAGGAACTCATAGAAGAGATGATAGCCAAGTCTAAGCAAGAAAAGGTGAGTTTTTAGCCCTGAATGAGCATGATTAAGAAGCTGTCACAATTTGTTTTTTGTATAGTAGTGGCATAGAAAACAAAGGAGATGGGTGTCTAGAAGAGTCCAAGGTCCTTGAATAAAGTCATTCTAACTTTGTAGGTGTTTTAAGATAAGTGTTGAATATCTGCCATTCTTTTGTATCTCCAAATCTCCCCTTCCTTGCTGTAGCAACCATTGTACCATTCAGTGTAACTCTGTGCTGCATCTTTCACAATGAATGTTTACACCTTTAGATAAATGTTAAATATTTACAATTATTCATTTGCTAAAGACAGCATTTTGGTTTTACACTGCAGATACCATGTCATGTCCATCTGGACATAACTGGTGCATTTGGTTTGGCTTTTTTTTTTCCTAGCAAGAGAGACAAACTCGGAGAGAAAATGCATTAGAACTCACAGAAAAGCTTGACAAAGACTGGAAGGAAATCCAAACCCTTATTGCTCGCAAAACTCCAAAGTCAGAGAGAAAGGACAAAGAAGTAGAAAAACCCAAGGTAAGGTTTTGGTTTGACTGTTTTCTTTTATTCTAATAACATGTGGTTTTGCCTCACAGTGGCTGAAGTACAAGGCTGTTTATCACTTTGTAAATTAAAATGTTGCCTGCAATTCACATTGAAGGAGTGCTACAGTTTTAGGACAGGCTGGTTAGTTGGAGAAATATAGGGGTTTATCTATTTCATCTGATTTTAACTACCTATTGCTTTTATTAGTTAGAGGTTGCAGGTTGAACAGCAGGGTTGGCTACAGCTTATTTGTACAGCAAAACATTTTCTTGAAGAACAAAACTTGCTGAGAATGTTGACTTAGTTTGAATGCCTTTGCAGTGTTCCTTGGATAAAACATCTTGTATTTGGCAACAGACATTTCCTTGTTGTAAATTGGGTGCTGTATCTGCTAAAAGGGAACAAAAAAATTTCACTTTGAAATGGATACCTTATGGTCTCAAAGCTTTTTCTATCACTGGTATTTTATACTAAGGGAAATTAACTTCTAAATCTAAGCATAGGTGTTGTAATGGGTTGCACAATTTTACTTTCTTTTTTCTTGTGGAAATTTTGAGTTATATTGCAGAACATTTGTACATTTCCATTTATTCTTTGACAATAGAATTCAGCTTTTGAAAGATCAAACTAATGAACTGATCTTACGTTAAAGCTGATCTCAAATAATGATTAGAAGATACTGGATCAAAAGCTGATATTTTGACGTATTGATTTTCGGTTTTAAGATGTTTCGTAACATGCTAAATACTCTTAATATGTTGGTGATGTGCTGTCTAGACAAAGACTTTGTCTTCATAATTTGCTGAAAAGGAAGATAAGATTCTTTCATGTGTGTGGATCCAGTTTAGGGATTATCAAGGATGCAAAGTGTGAATTATATTATAACATTAATGTTGAATTGGAGAAAATTATTTAGTTGTGTGTAAGAAGAAGAATTCCTAGAACTGAATTTTAGAGAAGCTGCGAGGTTTAGTGACTTAAGCAGGTATTAAGAATTCTCTATTCACAGGTCCAGGGTAATCTCTGCTAGTGACTGTTTTCCCAATTAGAAAAAAACCTTAATATCAGAATCCCTTTTTGTTTTCCTTAAGATAGACACCTGTGTAACTAAGATAGCAAAGGCTTAGCTCATGTCTGACAGTATAAAGTGAAACATAAGCTACAAATTTATTAATTCTAGCTGCCTTTTGAGAAATAGTATTTTATTAATGAACAAGATTTTAAAGTTTTTCAATTAATAACTTAACCAATTTTTATTTAAGGATATTATTGCTTTTCTGTTGTAGCTTAAATAGGGAAGGGGAAATTCCAGGAGAATTTCCATTCAAGCGTTCATTCCATTTCTTGTTTTTATACTGTGGAGTTGAATGTTCTTGCAGCTTTCTTTGGAAATGGTCTTTTCTTAGCTGTTAGTGTGGCAGAGGGGTGGCTGCAGAGCAGAAAAATAAAACTTAAGATAATAAACAATTATATAAATATTCCTTTAGCCTGATGAATATGATATGATTGTTCGAGAACTTGGATTCGAGATGAAAGCAAAACCTTCAGAAAGGATGAAGACAGAAGAAGAATTGGCAAAGGAGGAGCAGGCACGACTCCAGAAGCTGGAGGTACACCAGTTATGGTTTTAGATTGTTTTGTGGCCTGTCTTTTGGGAGTGACCACTTATATTCATTGCTTGACCTTACATTGAAAGTGGCTATACTAAAGTGCAGTTTGTCAGAGGGTGAATTCAGTAAATCTTTTGTTTGTGTTTTGGTTGCAATCTGATACTACAACAAAAAAACATAGGCTTAGTACATGACTATTGAGGTTTATGGCATGAGTTGATCTTTCTTCAGTTTGCCTTTAAATGTTTTAAATTATTCAAAGTTGAGAGGTGCTTCTAAGTCAGTAAAGGGAGTATCATGTACAGCAGTTGAATTGCTGCACTGGCAAGTCATTGTTTTCTGGTGTTGCAAGAATCTTCCAGCAGTAGCATGTATATAGCTTTGCTTTGCAGAGGAATAGGCTTCTCCTGGGAGATGTTGCATGCTTCTTCTGTTACATGGAGCTCCAGATCTTAAGGAAAGGTTGAATAAATTGATAAATGTTTCTCTTCTATTTTTACTTTTTATTGGGACACATTGAGAACCGCAGGGATCCAGTACCTTCAGGTTACCTCAGAACAGCTCAGTACCTAATAGCAGAACAGAAAGCAGGATTTATTTTTCTTTTCTCTTCTTGTCATCTTGTGTGATGTACAGTCTGTCTGTGCTTCAGATGTTGCCCATTGAGTCTATTTAAAACTTAGCGTATCTTAAAAATCTTAGGATGTGGTTGTGGTTACTACAAACTTGTTACACATATGGGAAACACAGATAAACACTGAAGAATCATAGAACACTTTAGAAGCTTACATTTTCTAGTATTGATGCATTGTCTCATAAGCAAAACAGGTAAATTGTAGAGTGAGAGAACATAATGCTTCTGGTAAACCCAGTTTTAAAGCCTTCCACGTAAGATAATACAATTAACTCTGTGCTCTTATCAGATTGTACTCCCCACAAAGAAGTAAGGAATCATCAGCTTTTGCCCGTAATTTCTCAAGTTGCTGTTTTTTCTCTTCATCCTCTTCTTTAGTAATCCAAGTTAACATTTTTCCTTTGATTTTCCTAGCTGTAGTATTTGAGGGATCTTCCATTCTGGTGTAGTTATATGATTGATGGCTCACATCTGTGTGTCGTATTTCTTCTAAAACATAGGCAGATCGACTACGTCGAATGCGTGGAATAGATGAACAGGAGAATAAAAAGAAACCCAGCCATGTGTCAGCTGATGATCTGGCTGATGGCTTTATTCTGGATAAAGATGACAGACATTTATTGTCTTACAAGGTAAGGTTTAAAATTTCATTTACAGTTCTGAAAAGAAGATAAGAAAATCAGTTTGGCAATGACCTCTGTGGAGACCTTTAGTCCACCTTCCTGCTCAAAGCAGGGTTAACTGTGAAATCACCAGTTTGCTTAGGGCTTTATCTAGTATGTTCTTGGAAAATCTCCAAGAATGGAGGCTGCACACCTCTCTGGGTAGCCTGTTCCCCTGACTGTCCTTACTGTGAAAGTTTCCCTTTATATCCAGTCTGAGCATCTCTTGCTTCAACTATAGCCTGTTGCTTCTCATTCTGCTGTGGACTGTGATGAAGAGTGTTGCTCTACCTTCTCAATGGTCTCCCATGTAAGCATTGGAAGGTGGTTATTTGGTCCAGGCAGACTAAGCCCAGGTCTGCCTCTCATAGGGCAGTGCCCCAGCCCTCCAACAATCTTGGTGGCTTTCTGCTGAACTTTCTGCAGTTTAGAGATGTCTTTATTATATTTGATGGCCAAAAGTTTAATTACTGCTGTATTTGATACAGCTTCCACTAAATTTCAGCCTGAGGATGAGTGTGTTTCTGGAAAAACCCTTCCCCTGTGTGGTAGCTTTGGTTAAGGTGGCAGAACAATAAAATCTTAAAGCTGATGAAGTGAGTCACCCTGACTCTGCTGCACGTGTGTGCATACTCATCCTCTGATCCTCTCACATGTAAGTAGCAAGGGAACTGCTGCCGCACTCAAGGGGGAGGATAAATTTGTGAATGTGATTTGAAACTGATGATTAATAAGATCAGGATGGGAACAAATATTTATCTGAGACATTATTCTAATACATAGAATTTAATATGTTTTTTTTTAAATCAAGAATGCTTCTGTAATTGATGTTGATTTTTGTTTTTCATATCATCTGTCCGTAGTTTTTACTTTTATGTTGATTATTCTGGTCCTTATACACTACCTCCTGTTCTTCCAGTTTCTTACAACCCCTTGCAAGTACCCTACTATTCTTATATCTGTATGCATGTTCTCCCCTTAAAATCCACCTTGACTGTCAGTGCTTGGTCAGTGGTAGCAAGGCTCAGATTCTGTTCATGTGTGTGTGATGTTAGCTTTGGATGGTGATTCTGGTGAGGTGCTGTCACTTTATCAGTGTTTTCACTGGCTTGCTTTCTCTACTTACAGGATGGAAAAATTAATATCGAAAATGAAGAGGAGGAGGAGGAGGAAAAACAAGAGGAGGAAGAAGAGGAAGATGAGAAGGAAGACAATGAGAATGAAGAAGAAAGTGAGGAAGCATCTAATGAAGATGAGGAGGATGTTGCTGCAGATAGCCACTCTGATCTTGAATCTGACCTTGAGAGTGAAGAAGAAGCTGGAGGGAATACAGAACAGAAGAAACACAAGACCGATGAAAACGAATCACAGAATGTGGAGGAACTAGATCCAAAAATGAAAGCTGCTGAATCAGAGCTTCCCTATACATTTGCTGGTAAGCAGAGGAGGACTGATCCAGAGATCCCTGTTGTCTTTACGGGAGTTATAAACAGTCTCTTTCTCTGCCATGTAGGATCTTAAGGTATTCCTGTTCATCCATTAAGTTTTGCTTACCAGTTGTCTTCTATTATTCTAAGTGTAGCCAGCAGCTGTTACTTAGTGATCAGCCCTAGTTATGCTTTGAGCAGTGGGAACCAGATCTGCTTCATCCCAGTGCTGTTTCTGCTCCTCCAGGCAGCCTTAGAATTGAAAAATAAATATTGGGGAGAAAAATTCAAAGATCTGTACTCCTTTATGAACACATCCAAACCAAAGTTGCTAGTGGTCTGTATAAGAGAAGCCAGAATAGTGTTCTATTATCTATACTTAAATGAGAAAAGGTTACTTTCTCTGGTGTTTGAACTGATATTTTTGTCGGAGAAGATGCTTGGGAGAAGCAGGATTCTGAGGTGTCATCTCTGTGATGTAACATAACAGTCGTAGAGACACTCAGAGTCTGCCTCCTTTTGGGTCTGTGCTTAGGAGGAAGGAGGAGGCACATATCAAGTAGTACACAAAACATCCATTAATATTAAGTACATAGTGCATCCAACTATTGTTCTAGTGTAGATCTCTCTAACAAAAGTATCTGTTGCAAGATTAAACAACCTTTCAAACAACTTCCTGAATTGCATTTTTCCATCAGAAAGAGATAACTTATTACACAAAGCCATTTAAATTGCATTCAGATTTGGCTTTAACTTTAAAATTAATGGAGTTAATTTTTGGGTTAAAATTAACTCAAAAACCTGAGCCAGTTAGGATGTTTTGTAGCATGTGGACTTCTGCAAAGGACTAAATATATGCCAGGGTTGGTTTGGTTTGTTGGGCTATTTTTTTGGGGGGGATGGGGGGGAGCTGTGTTTGGTTGGGGTTTTGTTGGGGTTGTTTGTTTAAATAGTGGTAAGTTTCTTTTAATATCCTGCCTACAAAAAGTAGTTAGGTGTGGATTAAAACATAGATGTAATGTATTATGGTAAATTTTCCTTTAAATTTCAAGGATGAATAGAATGTTACTCATTGAAAAACATTTACATTATTTGTTTACTGAAGTTCATGTATATAATGTTACATATATGTTGATAGCTTATTAGTGTTTAAAAGGGGTTGTTTAAAAGCTGCATGGTATCTTTTCTGAATAATGACTTTTTAAAGTTGGAAATCTGTTAGTTGTTGAATTCAGTATGTTAAGTTTGATATTTTTCCCTGGTCAATTTTTGTTTTTACTTTCTAGTTCCTGAGTCCTATGAGACATTTAAGTCTTTATTGGCTGGAAGAACAATAGAACAACAGCTTATAATACTGGAGAGAATTCAGAAATGCAATCATCCAAGCCTTGCAGTGGGAAACAAAGCAAAGTTGGAAGTATGGGGGTTTGTTATGTTTTGTTTTAAACTGAAAAATTAACTTTGAATTCCAGAGTAAGTTTAGTAAATATTCAGGAAGCAGAATAAAACATACATGCTTATGTGTTATGAATAGCATTAGAATCAACATACTACTCTTCATTTTCTAACTTCTTTATCACTGTTCTTTTGTGCTCTTTAAGAATATGTACAATGAAGAAAAAACTAATAATTTTAACCTATTATGCTTCTTGCAGAAATTGTTTGGCTTCCTTTTGGAGTATATTGGGGAGTTAGCAAGTCTGGATGTGCCAGAGCTCAGAACTATTGACAAACTGGTCCTGTAAGTAATAAATCCTTTTGACTTCTGCTCCTTTATGATTTGAATAGAAAAGCTACACAGGACAAAGCATTTACCATGTTGTTTGGTTTGGGTAGTTCCATAGGGATTGTAGGCAACTGGTAACTCTCCAGAAACAAAGCATTTTAACTTTGTTTCATGTATTGCTTGAGCTATTAATTGTACCAAGACATGTTCAAAACCTCAGAATGTAATTTTTGATGTGCAAAATGCTTTTCATAGAGAGTGGATAAAGAATACCATGTATGTATGCAAGCAAGCTTCTGTGCATGAAGTTGGTCTGCTGATTAAGGGTTTTGGGCTTTGCAGTGGTAGTGCGCAGTTCCCTTTGCAATCTTTGGTTTTGCCATTGGTTTCTGTTCTGTGAATTCACTGGGGGAACTAGATGAAAATGTAATTAGAGTATTACAGTAAGCTAATACAAAAGTTCCAAGTAAACACTTTGCAGGAGGTTTTCAGTTTGGCATTGTTGTCTTCAAATACCTTACAGGCACTTACAGTGACAAGAGAGTCAAATTTGTCTTGAGTTGTAACAAAGGACAAGAGTCATTGGGCACAGGCTGCAATAAGGGAGATTCCAATTAGATATAAGGAAAAAATCGCCACAGCAAAAGTGCTGAATATTAAAACAAGTTTCCCAGAGAGGCTGTGGAATCTCCACCCTTGAAGATACACAAAACTCAACAAAGCCGTGAGCAACCTGATCCAGCTTTGACGTTAGCCATGGTTTGAGTAGGGAGTTGCATAGAATGATCTCCAGAGGTACCTTCCGATCAAAATTAGTCTGTGATTCCTGTCTTGCCTTTGCAGGCTAATCAGCTTTCTTTCAGTGAGTTATTTATATGTAGTTTTCAGCATATGATTTATATTTTATGCTGAAGTAAACAAGTTCTTAAAAACGTGTTATGTGGAGCTTTCACATTCATTGCTGTGTTGCATTCGTCAGCAGGAGCATTGACCCATTGATACTGTCACACATGCTGCAGCCGTGTGAAAAACTAAACGCGTTTTGATTGTTTTCTAGAACTGGGATTTATTAATATCACTACAGACATTTTTAACTGAAAATACTGGAAAAACTAACCAAACAAATGCAGCCTCCTGACTGCATCTCCCTGTAGGCACTAACCATAAGCCAGGAGCTGACCTAACTTTGTGGGGATTTTTGCTCGTTTTAAGTAACAATTTTGCTAACCGCATTGCTGCCTCGCATGTTGTTTGACATGGCTTCAGAGTATTTAGAGTAATGGCTGCCTAATATGTGCCAGCATAAATAAGTGCAACAAAATGTAGACTTAGGAGATGCAGAAGCATATGTTTTAACCATCGCAGATGATTTGGGAATGTATTTTAATGTTCTTAATTGTTTTTTTTATTTAAGATTTAGAAACCAACAAATCAAAGATTATCTCACAAGGCCCAATGAAAAATACGTGTGTCTGTAAATTAAAAGTATTACAATAATAACTGTAGAATCCTAGAATGGGTTGGAAGGGACCTTTCTAAAAAAGAATAATTTCAGGGAGTTTCTTATTGTTATAATGTAGATGGAACACAAGAAGTCTTCCTACAGGTGCTTGAAAATGAGATTTTAATTAACATCAATGGTGTAGCTTGATTATGACTTACATTTCTTGTTACTAGGCCATTGTACAATCTTTGCCAGATGTTTCCTGAGGCAGCCAGTGACAGTATTAAGTTTATCCTTCGAGATGCTGCACATGATATGGAAGAAGTAATTGAAGTCAAAGGCCGTGCAACATTTCCAGGCTTGGACACGGTAACAAATGCATACTGCTAGGAAAAGCTCTTGTTCTTTCCATTAGTACAGAAATGCCAGTAAATGTGAGAAGACATTAAATTGAATTCTATATTTCAGTGTATATAATGAATTATTAGCATCTATGACTTTTTAGGTTTCTCTCTATATTTTTAATGGCCTTGCTGGAGATAAGTTGTAACAAACACAACAACAACAAAGAAAACCTAAGAAACAAACCAACCACCACACACACATTCTTCAGAATACAAGTGTGGCTCTAATATTATGAAGGGAAAGATATCTTAAAATTGCCACTCCAGTATTCATAGCAGAACATTCTTTGTTTTCCTGATGAAACTCAAATGGGTAGTTATAGGAAAAAGTGATATTGTCAGTAATGTCTTGATTTCTTTAATTTGTGTTAAGTCCAAATAAGTGCTGTATAGAAGTGCATTATCTCCTAGGTTAATAAATATAACAAGATATATTGTAAGTATAAAAATACAACATTTCTTAGCATTTTTTTATATGATAATTGCTAAATCAATAACTCGGAGAGATTTGACCTTTCTTTTTTTATATTGGTTTGTATTCCAAAATTCAGCGGTCGTGCTAAGTGTGAAACAGACTCCTTTTTCAGTATCTCTGTAAATGGCTGTTAGGGAATTACAGAATGGAGCATATGGAAAATGAGTGCTTGTTTATTGTTCTAAAAAGTTTCAAAGACAAACTGTAAGTTAGTAATCCAAAGGGAGGTACTTGTCTTGTGTTCCAGCTTGATAAAGCAGTGGTGCCTAATGCAAGAATTAGACTAATGAAAGAAAATAAGACTGAAGGATTTTCTTAGAAGACTTGATTCTTGCAGCTTGGAAAATGTTTATGTTGAGTTCTTTTGAAGAGTCTTTGTTCAGGAATTTTTTGGATTTACAGGAAATGTGTTGTAGTGACATTTTAACTTCTATTTTTATTTTGCCGCTGTCACCTTTATGCCACCAATCACACTTCTGATTTTCATTCCCTTCAGTGGACTTCTCCAGGTTTCAAGCCATCATTATCTTCTAGGGTAGAATTATATCACTCTCCTATTCTCAATGCACTTGTTTGAATGAATGTTCCTTAGACCAGCTGTGTTAGTAGGTGTATGTGCCGGCTGTTAATCTAACCTGAAATGTGGACTGTGGTATTTGGTAACCAAAATAGTTCAGTAGAGTATTTGTTTACAACAAACTTTGTGGAGAGAAACAGAGCTGAAACAATAAAACTTGCCTTGTGTCTAGTTTACTATGTAAATATCCACTTAGATAATTTTCAGGCCACTTGCTCATGTGTTTGTGGTGTGAGAGTGAGATGGTCGTGGGCTGAAGGAAGTCAGATCTTCTCATGAAGTGAATGGGGTTTGGAGGCGTAGTTCCTTCTTAGCTGTTCTTTCAGCTGCCTTGTTGAATTATTGCAATGTTAGACCTATAACGGATATTCCATTTTCTCATGTAACTTAAACAGTCATCTCAATAAATAAGTCTTGTATCAGATTTCTCAAAATTATGTATATTGTAGTATTTTTAGACTACTATGTAGCAGTTACTCATTCATCCGTTACATATTTGGAAAGTCAAGATCCTGGGAATAATGTCCTTAACTGTATTTTGCCTGTTTTGTGTATTCTCAGCTTATTTATTTGAAAATTACATCTCTGCTGTTTCCAACTTCTGACTTCTGGCATCCAATTGTAACACCTGCTTTTATGTACATGAGTCAGCTACTTACCAAGGTATGTCTGTGATGTTGCATCTCAGTATATAACTTCATTTCCTTGTTTCTTCCTAGGACTCCAAATACAGTGTTAGCATTAATGTATATATTGGATATGTACTGAAAAGGCAGCTTTGTGTTTTGTGCAGTCACAGATAGTAATTGGAAGAAAAAGGGAAGAGGGAAAACCCCTTGCAGAGGAAAGCCCAACTCACAAAACCATATCTAATCAGTTTTTCAAGCTGTCACACAGAATTCCTTATATGGCAAATTATACAGGACTAATAGAACAGGCTGAATACAGTCTGAAATCATTCATTAGTAGTTTCTCTTCCGTATATTGCATTTGTTTCTGCTTCAGAAAGATACTTAAAAATTGGCGGTTTGTTTTCCTTGAAAATTCACCTAAGTGCATTGCAGTGCAGTTGGAATATGTTCCTATTTTTCTGTCCATATACCCTGTTTGTATGTTTCAAAAGTTCTGAGCTAGTTATTCTATTGCTGTCAGAAATCCACATTGCTCTGAGCCTTGCATTTTCTTGGTTCATTTCTGAAGAACTTATTGTTTGTTGTTTAGCACCTTCTAGTGGCTAAACCAGTTCTGACGGACTTCTTACTCAGGTTCTGCATATACTCTTTGTGAGGGCAAGGGAAAGCTGATATACTTTTCATTTAAGTCCAAAGGGTGTAATTTTACATATTTTAAATGTGTACAGCTTGTTTAATATTTCTACTTTTTGGGAGATTCTGTATTGATGATGGATAGACTTCTTATGACAAATATTTTGTGCCTTTTTTTTATTTCTCTTTTAGTGTCGCATCACAACATTGCAAGATGTTATTAAAGGGCTATTTATATGCTGTTTGTTCCTGGAATATGTATCTCTCTCCAGAAGATTTGTACCAGAACTCATCAATTTTCTTCTTGGAGTACTTCACATATCTCTCCCCAAAAAACAGGCCCAGGGTGAGTTTGTTTAGAGTAAATGAGTAATAAACTTAAGTCAGTAAAAGTATTTCATACACAATTTATTGTTTTGAACAAAAGACCAAAATAACCTGCTAGGTTAGCCATACACAACCTTGGGCATCTTACTATGAACTAGATCCTCTGATGGTGTTGGCAGGAAGGAAACAACTGGAATTAGTAAAGGAAATGAAGTCATGTTGGCCACAGTGCAGTATTTTTACAATAGTGTTGTTCTAAATAGACTGTGATTGGACTGTGCTCTGAAATCCAGTTTCTAATAGATTCCCAATGAGTACTGGATCTTCACAGTGAGGCAGCAGCTAATGCTGCAGGTACCCTCCCCCTTCAGCTAATAGCTGTGTCACAGAGATAAATGAGAGAAAGTATATCACAAAGTTGGTATTTTTCTTTTTTAGTTTGACATGGATTTGTTGTAGTGGGCAGCTGTCCCCCACAGACAGGATTAGTCAGTGCTGTAACATAACTGCAAACTTAGCAACTTGCATAGGCAACAGGAAGAATAAAACTATCTTTTCATCCGATCCATATGCTAGCAAATGATTTTTGTTTGTGAGTATTCCTCTTTCTTCAACCTTTTCTTTTGGATTTGTTTCTAGCTTTAAAGTTATTCTAGATCTGGGGCTTTTTTTGTTGACAAGTTTAGTGACAATAATTCACTTAATAGGAGCTTTGGCAGAGCACAGTAACTGTTAGTATCTCTGTTTGGGTCACGCTGAGTCACTTCGCACGCGGGAAGAGACTCTGCCAACAGGATAGTCTCAAGTGAAAAATTCAGTGATTTCTTGGCAAACCCACAAGACATCTGGGATGTAATGAACTACAGGCTATATATGAATATGCTCATCACTCTTGGTAAGACACCTGAAGAGTCTCTGTTCTCTAGACAGTCATCTGTCTGAGGAGGAAGGTTCAGCTTCTGTTGCTGCAGTGTTCCAGTGCACCTTCAGTAGTACTGAGTGGTTGTCTTGCAGCTTCCCTTTCCTCCTCCACTTTAGGATTGTTTTTTCTTTTGAATTCTTGAGTTATTAACAGTCCCTTTTCTCAACAAGCCTGGCACTGCAGTTTCACCTTTATTAACTTGTATGGCTGTACCCTACAGAGTTTCTCCCAGCTGCTTCTTATAGTTTAGCAGTTTCCCCTGAAGCATAAGCCAAGGTTACACAGCTGGGCTGCATCAGAGCTGAGCCCTGGATTCTCAGAATACCAACAGCTGAACTCTTAGAAGGAGGTGGGAAGAGGTTATGGAGTGGGTGGGTTATGTAGTGCTTAAAGTATTTTCTCTTTGGTGTACTCTCTTAGGAATGTTTGATCTACAAAAGGGTATTGGTACAGTCAGAATATAGGATTCTGCAAAATCAGATAAGAAACTATTTTAAAATATGGAGTGGTAATTGGTGATGAAGTGTTAACTTTATTTTTTAATTTTCTTAGGATTTCTGTTAATGATCTTGCACTAGTTAAATCTGCACGATGTTGGTTTCTGGTAGTGAGGGAAAGCTCAATAAAGGATACGTCAGAGGCACACTGTTCTCTTTGAGAGTTTTTTCAGTCAATATTGATGTTTGGAAGTTACCAAAGTATCCAGTCATGGTTTTAAGTATTTGTGGTGGAAGTATTGCTGATAAAGTGATTAGGCTGTCAATACAGAATATTTTAAAATGAGTGTACATCCAGTTCTCTGGAATGTTAATATCCTGTCACACCAGCAATTTCTTGGGGTTCAATTTTGACAGTAAGTA
The DNA here is from genome assembly GCF_000696875.1 of Nestor notabilis. NCBI lineage: Eukaryota > Metazoa > Chordata > Aves > Psittaciformes > Psittacidae > Nestor > Nestor notabilis. Next base: position 17,201 of record NW_009919161.1, read on the forward strand.
GAATTAGAAAATAGAGCTCTTACTGTTTTAATTTTGAGCTTGATCCATAAATTTCTCACATGAAAAATTATATGGACTATAACTTCATAAAAGGCTGCAATACAGTCTGCTTTAGACTAAAAAAAAAAACCCCAATTATTACCTGAAAAAAGAAGAAAAGCTGGAGGTGGAGGGAGTGGGAAGGAATTGTCATTGTTGATAGCCTCAGCTAATGAGATTTGCTACAGTCTCACAAGTAAAGCAGATAATAAAACTTAGGTATCTTGGTTCCTGATCATGCATACGTATGTGCGTGTCATAATCTCTCAACTTTTGGTCTCAAACCTTATGAATCTCTATTCAAACTTACTGACTTCTGGCCTGTGTGTAAAGAGCTATGTACAGGTTCAGGAGCATGTAAATAACCTTAACTTTCAGTTTGAATTGGAGGTAAGTTCCATTGCAAGCTTGCCAGGACGTAAGGAAAACAAAGAAATTGTTTAAAAAAAAGTCCAGCACAGACTGCAGATGGTTTTCTCCCTTAGCCATGAAATTTCTCAGATGTTTCTTTCATGTTACTCTGTAAGTACTGTTTCACAGAGCAGTTTGTGATCAGAAGCACTGTGATTCTTGTGCATTTTCTGTATGCTTTGCCCCACACAGTATATATTCTGTGTTCCCTGCTCTTCTTGTTTTAAAATTACTTAGCTTGAGTTGGAAAGGTCTCGGCAGCATGTATCTGAGGGCCCCTGCTAGACCAGGCAGGTGGCTCAAAGCTGCATCTGATCTGGCAGTGAACACTTTGATCCTCAACATGGGCAACGTGATCCAATGTCTCATTCACAGGAAAGAATTTTTTCCTAATGTCTAATGTAAATCTTCCCTCTTTCAGTTTAGGCCATTCCCCCTTGTCCTACCACTACATGCCCTTGTCAGAAGTCCCTCTCCCGCTTTCTTGAAGGCCCCTTTTAGAAGATGAAAGCTGCTCTAAGGTCTCCCTGGAGCTATCTCTTCTCCAGGCTGAACAACTCCAGATCTCAGCCTGTTCTTGTATGGGAGGTGCTCTGGCCACCTGATCATCTTCTGTGATTGTACCCGTGTTCCAGCATTCTGTATTCTTAGAATAACATAATACTGACAAAGTATTCTTTAAGGTGGTATGATTAAAAACATAGAAAGAGTTGTTTCAGGAAGAATGGTCAGAATTCATCTTCTTTAATGATTATTGTTCTTGGTTTTTAGGCTATACTGTTGTGCATCCATTTACACCAGTGGGGAAAAATTCAGAACTGCTTTTGGTGTGTGATAAGAAGGATCTGGAAAGTTGGCAGAAGCAAAAACTGCCATTGAGTATTGTGAATAGATTAAAGGAAACCAGCAGAACAGAAATGAATCATATCAGGTACGTAGGAGATGTAAACAGAAGAAATATCAGATCATCTTTTGCGTAATCATAGTGACAGTGCTCCTTAGGAGTAAAAGCAGTAGCATATGAAATTGCTGGTCATTTGCCAGAATGTTTTGCAGAGCACTTGCTGGAATGCATAGGCCTTCCATTCCTCTTTAGTACAGCTGTGAACTGATGATGTAGAATTAGAGGAGGTGCTCAGTACTTTGAACTGTCAAGCTCTTCAGCAGG
>NW_009919161.1:18849-21651 GCF_000696875.1 Nestor notabilis
ATATAAAGACTGTTAGAAAGTGTCAGCTAAGTAACAAAATACTGAAGTTAAGAAAGACCACAATTAAACATGTTTATTAACTGTGTTCAGCCTCATTTTCCACCTTGCACATGTGTTACAGTGTAACTTACTTCAGAGATGAGTAAGCATTTTGTTATGAAGTTCAGAAAGAAACACCACCACCAGAATGACTAATTCTCTTTCAGTGATGTTTTAGAACTTCATAACCAGTACCAGAACACTTTTAGAACTGGAATAAAAACGTTTTACTCCACATAAGTTGCAAAGACACAGTAGTAGTTTGTGCTCTGTGCACTGACATAAAGCTTTGTTGCTGATGGATTTCGTGGGTATTTGCTTAGGAGAGTGAAATCTTTAATCTGAATTAACTGCTAGAAACAGCCTTATAACTGGTTCTCTCAAGCAGTCTTAATAATAGATGCTGCTAACATTCCCAAATTTAGTTAAATTACTCATTTTATTGGAAGTCCACTAGATTTTGCAAGTGAAGTTGTTAATTATTCTGTGCACTAACAGGTTGTCATGCCTAGCCCTGTGTTTTGACCTTATTAAAAAATGCGCAGCTCTGTACGAGTCTTTACCATCATTCCGTGAAATAATGTATCCTGTGAGAATTCTCCTTACACAGCATGTGCCAGTAAATGAATATCCTGACAAAATGCAGGTATGTGTTCCTCAAGAATTAAATAATTGATATGTTTGTTTGTTTGATTAATAAATTCAGTGATCTTCATCTGTGCTTAAAGAAACAAAAAACAAGTGTAAGCATCCATGAGATTTTTCTCAAGAGTCAGGCATCTGCCTTTTGTGCTTTTCTGTGGAGAAAAAACAGAAGAGCAGAGAATCACAGAATGGTTTGGGTTGGAAAGGACCTTAAGACCATCCAGTCCCAACCCATGGTCACACTAGACCGTGTCACCCAAGACTCTGTCCAGCCTGGCCTTGAACACTGCCATGGATGGAGCATTTACCAGTTCTCTGGGCAAACTATTCCAGTGCCTCAGCACCCTCACAGTGAAGAACTTCTTCCTTATATCTAACCTAAACTTCCCCTGTTTAAGTTTAAACCCATTACCCCTTGTCCTATCAACTACAGTCCGGGTATTTTTTCATTGTGTATCTTGTCTCACCCCTCTAATTGAAGAGAACAGCACTTAGCTTGTAATAAAGTAACATTCTGTGAGTGACTTAAGTTATAAAAATAGTAGTCTGGTCATCCAGTTGCTCTTGTACTTTTGTAATGAATCTGTAAGATCTTGGCACAGCCAAAGAGGTGTATTAAATTGATGAGGTAATCAGAAAACCTAACATAAAGATGCCCTGTCAGCTACCTTGAAACATGACAGTTGTGTATCTTCTAGCAATGAGGTTTCAATTTTTAATCTGTCTCTTCTGAATGTATCAGAAGTGTCCTCCTCAGAGAGGCATCATGGATTATCCTTAAGGAACCTGTAATGTAAATGATGAAAAATAGCCAATATTTTTTGCTATCAAAATAAATAAAATGAACAATAACTCTTAAAATAACCCTGAAAAGCAGTTGGAGTTAGACTGGCTTTAGTCTTGCTTCCTTCTCTGCTAGGTAAAACTTCCTGCAAATCTTTCTTACTGTCCATGATGTCATCTTAATAGACTTCCAAAACGTTTAACAATTATCCAGCCCGGGAAGCTTACAACATTTTAGTGTTAGCAATGTCCTAATGAATAGCAGTGGTTTTGCCCTAAAAAACAGCATATGGGGAGAACATTGCTGTTGATCCAATTTACAATAGTTTGTGTCTTTGATATGCTTTTAAAATTGGAATTTGATTTGCATTTTCAGGAATGGTACCACAGTGCTCTGAAAGAGCTGGAGAGCAAAGTGAACCGTTATACCCCACTGGTATGTGAGAAAAGGAAGCCAGTGCCGTTGAAACAGTATACACCTAAAATTATGAAAGTGTAAGTAAAGCAACACTTGATGCAAAGGGAAGGTGTATTTAAATGTTAAGACTTTCAGAAATCTCAAAGGATTTGGAAAAGAGGAGATAAAACAGATAACTACTGTTTTTTACACTAGATTTTTGTGCACAGATCTCAAGGGAACAGCTATTTGGGTGGTAGGGAGGGAAAGAAAAGGGAAATACGCATTTATCCCCAAGTAATTAGTCAGACTTTTTCTGTAGAACTCATCTGCAGAGGTCTGAAAAAACTTAAAATATATTGGGAGATTCCATTTTTCTCCAGTCTTCCGTTTTTCTACTCTGGCTTTTTTAGTCTGTTCAAAACACAAGCTCTGTATGGGGGATTGAAGTGTACATGTCTGCTTGTCCTTTGCATGATGGTGACATGCAGTTAGAAGATGTGGTGAGTGTTTTCTGATAAGTTTATTGGGCAGCTCCTCATTTTTGCAAGTTGATAATATACAGGAATTAAAATACTGAGCTAATATTCATAGTGAAACTCACTCCTTTAAAACATGAGAAAGTTGGGTTTGTTAAGGTGTTTTGTGCTCACACATACATCTCTTTCCAGTTTAGAGTTTGGAAGAAAGCAGGGAGGCAGCAAACAGGAGCAAGAAAGAAAGCAGTTGATTCACAGGCATAAACGTGAACTGAAAGGAGCCATTCGTGAGATTCGGAAAGATAACCAGTTTCTGGCTAGAATGCAGCTCTCAGAAATCATGGAGAGGTAATGTAGCCTTTGTTTCAGCACCAGTTTGGGGGTTCTTCTGCTCTGTGTTCATTTCTTCGCTGCTTGCCAAGAAAATAATGATCAATGTAATATAAAATATAAATAATA
>NW_009919162.1:0-2141 GCF_000696875.1 Nestor notabilis
CAAGATTTTACCAAGCACAGAGGTGAGACTGTGTTCCCCAGGTTTTTCACCTTCCCCTTCTTGAAAATGGGGGGTCTATTACCTTCCTCCAGTCATTAGGAACTTCACCTGACTGCCATGATTTTTAAGATATGATGGACAGTGGCTTAGCAACTTCATTTGCCAGTTCCTTTAGGACCTGCGGACGGATTTCATCAAGTCCCATGGACTTGTGCACGTTCAGGTTCTTAAGGGGGTCTCGAACCTGATCCTCTCCTACAGTTGGCCTAAGGTCTTCATTCTCAGAGTCCCTGCGTTTGCCTTTCAAGACTTGGGTGGTGTGGTCTGAGCATTTGCTAGTGAAGACTGAGGGCAAGTCATTAAGAACCTCAGCCTTCTCCAAATCCAGGGTAACCAGTTCTCCTGATAGCTTCCAGAGAGGGCCCATGTTGTCCCTAGCCTGTCTTTTATTTGCTACGTACCGATAGAAGCCTATCCCTGCTTCCACCTCTTGTATACTGCCTTTTGATGCTGAGACCTCCACCATGAGCTCCCTGCTTAGTTAAACTGGGTTCCTCATAAATCTGCTCATCTTCCTGCATATCAAGACAGACTGCTCTTGTGCTTGGAGGGTACTTAAAGACCTGCCAGCTTTTATAAGCCACTGTGCCCTTTAGAGCTGCTTCCCATGGAATCACACCTACCAGTTCCCTGAATAATCCAAACTCTGCTTGTCTGAAGTCCAGAGTCTGTATTTCACTAGTCTCCTTCCTCATTCCCTTCAAGATTTTGAACTTGTTGCTACATTCAAGGCTGCCGCTGATTATCACATCCCTAACTACTTTTTTCTTATTAGCGAATAGCAAATCCAGGTGTTCCTTACCTCTTGGTAAGGAACCTAGTTGGCTCAGATGGAGAAAGAGGTGGACAACAGCCATGTAGTGTCCAAAAAACCACAGGACAGCTATTATGGTACGGGATCTGTGTGAAGAATCTCATATGGTGGTCTGCGAATGGCAGCAGGAGCTGACTGAATATTTGTGTAAAGGAGAATGAAGTAGAGAGGATGAAAAGGAGAGGACAGCTGTACAAAAACCTGTCAGCACAGCTAGACAAAAAGTCTTCATGGGAATTTGGGGCCAACTAAGAAGAATAGTAGCCAATATTAAGAGACAAGCATGCTATTTAAGGAGAAGCAGCTTGCCGCTTCAAAGTTGCACTCCACTCAGCAAGTTAAATGAGGAAAAGCAGACACACACAGAGCTATGAAGTCAGAATGACGTTCAGCTGAGATTCTTGCATCAGAATGGGTGGGCAAGGAAGCTAAAGAAACAGAACAGTGGAAAAATGAAGTGACTCAGAACTAAAAGAAAATAAGACACTGCCTAGAAGTAATGAGGAAACAAAGCTTGGAGAAAGAAGAGGCTAAGTCTGATATGCAGTTGTGGTTCTTTACAGACAGTTTGTGGCCTGAGGTCAACTTGAGGCACAATTGCTAGACTTGGTCCACAGGCCACATCAGCTCCAGAGATCTAGATCTCCAGCTATGAATGAAGATGCCTATGAACTCTTCCAAAATTGAATGAGCATTTCAGTGACCTGAGAACAAGGGAAGGATCCAGAGATAAGGAAAATTGGGTGGGGTATAGAATGCTGTACAGAACTGGAGTTAAAATATACTATAAAAAAATGCTGCCTTGTTGCATTACAGTATGTCAGCCTGGGCTTAACCAAGCCTTTCTTTTCATTAAAATTGCATTTTAGACAAAAGACATACAGTAGACCAAATCAACTTGCATTTAAGTAAAGCATTTGACGTGCAGTCATGAAGGGAACCACTACTTAAGACTGAAAAATAGGGAATAGAACAAGAACAATCTGTGATAAAGAACTAGCATAGAAAAAAGCATTAAGCAAGAAGGACTTCATGCACCATTTTTTAAACTAATTTTATTTAGATATATTCATTAATAGCTCTAGCACAAGGAAGAGAAGTATGCTAACAAAAATTAAAATGACAAATTTGGGTGGCACTGTCAGTACAAGGCAGAGGATAGTACAGAGAACATAAGGAAACTGAGAACTGTATAATAGAAACAGGATGAAATATAGCATTACAAAGCACAAGATCATGTTCCTCAGAGTCTATACCCATAATTCCT
>NW_009919162.1:2172-19847 GCF_000696875.1 Nestor notabilis
CCTGCTGTAATACAGGAATTCATCAGTTGCAAATAATAGAAAGCAGAAATACTTGTGAGTATTAGTCAATCACAGAATGACCATATGCTGTATCAATGTGGCAAGGCCATAAAAAATAAAAATGATCCCAATCTGTACCACAAGCTATTTCTAGTAGAAATAAAAATGCGTTAGTGGTATTCAAGCACTGGTGATACTGGTAATCTGTAATACTACATATGGTTCTGGCCTCCTAAGAGGTAGATTTAAAGAGGCTCGAAAGAGGTGAGTTTAACCTGGAATAGATATAATGAAGGACTGTGAGGATTAGAATTGTGGGGAGCCCCTCTTACTTGGTAAACTAAAAGCACTTGCCTTGCTGAGCCTACCAAAAAAGAAAAAAGAAAAAAAAAAAAAAAAAAAAAGCTGACAGATCTAAAGCAACTGAGAGTAAGAAGCCTAAGTAGTCTTGAAGTAGCAACTGTGTCATGGCTTCCATGACAGAGGGAAACAGACTGTACATGCAAGGAGGCCCCAAGCAATTCCATAATCCTATCTTCTTACATGCAGTAGTTTGCTACATTGAACTTTCTCATACGATTATATCCATCAAAATTAAATCCTCAAATAGCTGATCTGTAGCAGCTGAGCGGCCCTACCCAACTAGGAATATGCTCCAGTGCTATAGCACAGGCTTGACCAGAGAGCCTGGAAGTCCAGCAGCAGGTTATCTGTGCCAACTGCCTGACTCACTATCACAGCAAGTAACTCTGAGAACCCACCTCCTTTTCCACTATTACATAAGATGGTTTTCAAGATTAAAATTTATTTATCATCTTCCCCTCTCCCCTTCACATTTCCCAGAAAACACAAAGCAAGAGTCTGCAAAAAGTCTGTGGGTAACAGACACTGATTGGCTGGAAAATATGCCAGAAGTAGCTCCGGAAAGTTGGAAGTTTTACCCGGTGTTTCGTGCACATTCCACAGCCACCAGTGCCAATCTTCCATTTGACAGGACACTGATGCACACAGCATTTTCCCACCCCAAGAATGGTGAACGTAAGGAGGTTCTGACTTCAGCCTAATGGAGTACCTTAATCCAAACACAACGTCACGCCATCAATACCAGCACTCCAGCTGCACTGATAAAAACTCCATTGCAGACAGAACTCTAGCAATTTGTGTTGCCTTATCACTCCATCAGTTAAAATTAGTGACTGACAGCAACAAAGATACTGAAAGGCAAGAAGACTTGGTAACAGCACGATCCTGAAAGGTGTTATCATCTGTATAGGGTTTTGGCATATTTGAATAAGGCTCTACCTATTAAAGACTTATCATGGATTTGATCAGCAAAGGCCCAAGTCTTCTGCTGCCAGAAAAATTTTGGTTACCTCTGTTGTGAGCGAGACCTTTTTATCTTAGAAAGGTACCAGACGGGGAGTGGGGGAAAGAAAAAGAGTCTTGAAATGGACATATATTTAAGGTGACAGCCTCATCATAGAGGACGTACAGTGGTCTGTGAAAACAGTATGTGTGGGACAGACAGAACTGACAGCACAAGAAATGTAGCTTTCATTCTACGCAAGTGGAGACTCCAAGCAAGATACATAAATGCAGGAATGAGGGTTTAATACAAATACCACGGAGGCTGCAAGTTGTTCAAAGTTCTGGATTTAACTGTAGCTTAGTCCTTTCAAGACAGCAGCATAAGAGAACTAATGGCTAACCTACGAGAGGCTGTGCTTTCAGAGGGTGGCTGGAATTACAAGAAATTAAGTGATGATATGACATGAGGAGTACCAAAGCAGGCTCACCTCCTCACAAAGCTGGCACTAGGTACCTGTGGAATGTCACAGAAGAGAATGTGGAGGCTGCTGGCAATTTGGGTTTACACTAGCAGTGGAGAGGTAGACTTGAAAAGGACATGGAGATCTACATACCTGTCAAAATGATTCTGATTCCAGAAAAAGCACCAGAAGCCAAAGAAACTGGGTCTAGGATGTGACAAGGCTGGGTGTTTTGAAGACTAAGGAAGCTTGCATTTTGGGACCAAGTAGGTTTGGGGGGAACTGTACAGAAGAGGGCACAGGAAAGTAAACATCTGGGAATAATGAAAGAGAAGGGGAGCAGAAAGAAATTCTGATGTTTACAAAGGAAGTGGAAGATTTAAGCACTGAGGATGAAGCATAGGCAGACACTAAAAGCAAGACATATCCCCAGGGATAAGAGAATTAATAACTCTCTGGACAATGCAGGCCCCATGAACTCTGTTGTTTACATGGGTTCACTAGAGTCCTACTAGGACACAACCACAGCAACTGGAACCTGGCAGCTCTACTGGGCCAGAGAGATCTGAGAATGAGCCCATCTCCTACAGGCACAGCTGTGCCCTGAACTAGCTTTTGGCCAGCCTCAAAATTTGATCAAAAACATCCTTAAGACCCAGAGGGCCCCAGCGTCAAGTCTGTACTTCGCGGCCCAGCACTACTGTCCATCCAGCAAGTGGCAGTGCTGGCTCGGCTAACCCAGGGCACGAGGCCGGCACAGGCCGGCTGTGCTCCACACTCCCAGCCCCCAGCCCCAGCCCCAGCCTTGCTCTCGAGACTTTCACCCACTGCCTACTTACTTTTTAATTAGATTTTTAAACAAAAAGTGAAAGTATTTTCTAAACCCCCTCTAATTACACTAAGATCCTGAACTGATTGTGAAGGGAATAGGAAATGAAAGCGACTCACCCTCTGAGGGAGAATTTTGTCAGCCATCTTCCTCCTCTTGGCACTGTACATTTTTTAAAGAAAAAAACACGTTACCATGGTGACAGATCTAGGAGTAACGAGGCCACCTGCTAAATTATCCTGACATCTCCACATGCTGGTGCACAGCTGTGCATGCATCAGCAAAAGGGTCTCACCCATGCCCAGGACCTAGGACCCCTTCTCTCAGCAGCCTGGGGAGGTAGTTAGCTAAGAACAAATCAGGGCTGTCTGTTATGCATCTTGGAAAGAAGTGTGCAAGTTCTTTGATCACAGCATCTTCTATGGTGCCGGGCGGCAATGTATGCAAGTGCATGTGCACATGCTGTCTGTGGATACAGAAAAAGCATGTAGGAGGACAGCGTGCACGTGTGAAAATGTGCATAGATACACCTATGCCTATGCACATGTAAGTGGCTGAGTGCCTGTAAACAGCATCTGAACTTGTTCAAACAGATGACGTGCATTCATTCATTCATGCCTAAAATTGAGTGCTGATGAAAACATATATATGTGTATTCCATATGATGTTTGAAAACACACATACATACACACCCTTCCTTGCATATATACACTTGTTTTATATTTGCATGAATGATAGGCAAAGGTAAGTGGGCTTACGTTTCCACATTGTTCATTTTTATGAACATACAAGTGTGAAAATATATGTGTGTCTGTAGTGTATATATATAACGCGTCCATACCCGCATGTAAGCACATTTATAAATCTATGCTTTTAAGAACATCCTTGCCTTCATGAACATAGACACAAACGTGTATGTGCCTAAGAAATGGTACTGTCAGGAAGAGTGCCAAATACATTTGTCTTTCGAACTCTTCAGATTCTAAAACCTGTTTGTGCCCACCAAACCTGTCACCTAGCTCTCTCTTAACAGGACAAAGAGGGAATTCAGGCCTTATTCCTCACCTCTGTAATTTGTGAAGCCTTTATCTTATGCAGGAAATGAATCAATCCATCTGTGACAGACAAATGGCAGAAAAAACCTGCCTGCTACCACTCTGCCATGTCACAAGGATGCCCCTCCTTACTGTTTTTATACAGGAAGTCTGTCATCAGCCATGTCCACATAAAAATTGTTTCCACACACACTGATGTGGCATACTCCCTTCCTACATTTGCTAATAAGAAGCCTGGCCTGAAATACCAGATCCTTCGGTTCTCTCCCATCCCCATAGGAGCCAAGCCCGAGGAACTATTTGTGCCCAGAGGTGCAAACTACATCCTTCCTCAGGGGCAGAAAATTCATCCACACAGTTACACCCAACTTTGTAGGTGAAAAATGTCCCTTTTTAAAAGTGTAGGAATGTTATATGGTGTGAACCTCCAACACCTTCCACAGCTCACAAAATTGAATCTGCACTGCAACACTTCACAGAATCTGGAAGTAATGCGTGAACAAACTCCACCTTCCCAAAGGGAAATGGGATATGCAAACATATGCAACAACTCCAAAGGCTTGCAACTAAAAATCAAATATCGAGCAAACCAAAAAAGCCCCAACAGCTTGGGTCTCAACCAGTTCTCCAAGAGTCTATTACAGAAATGAGATTTTGGTCTCCATCAAACCTGCGAAAGGTGGACTACACCTTCTTGGCCTGTTTGTGCCATAAAACATAGGAGTCAATTACTCTCCAGAATTGCACCTAAGGTGCCAGGAAAGTTTGCCTGAAAAAAAAAAATACCAGGAAAACCTCAATGGGAAACAACATGGAGGCACAAATGAACAAAAGGAAAATACTCAACACATTATCTGGAGGGAAGACACGGCAGAAGAAACAGAGAAACATTCCTGAGTACCTAGGAAGCACTAGTGTGAGCTGGACTCAGTATATTAGAGATCACTGCTGGGTTCCTAATAAGAAGCACTGAAGTTGAGAACTGTGGAGGGGGAATGCTTCCTTTTGTGAGTTAGGCCATCGACCTTTAGAAAATACTTTTCTTTAATGATCCCTGGAAGCTAGTTAGTTACTAAAGTCTACTTTAATTAACCAGCAGTGGCAATTTTTCAAGTTATGTATACCCTGTATATTTGAAGGCTAGGCATTATTTTGTGCAGTTTCCAGGAGTACCTCCTGGGAGATGCTGTGGAACATGCACTTTGGCTAGTGCTGGGCAAGGCCTCAAAGATGCACATGCATCTCTTGTGCTCATGTGCTGCACTCATACACATTCCTTCTGTATTTAATCTTATCCATTCATAATATATTAATACTCTCAGGATTGGTGTCCTTTCCAGATGCATCCCAGATACAAACTTTCCCAAGTCTGGCTTGCTGATCCAAGGCATATAACCCAGAGAGAGCAGGGCTCCTAAAGAACTAAGCTTACAGAATCATGTTTTACCTACAACTGGATATGACAACACCACCAGAACATTGTCTGAATCTATATATTCACCTATAATGATTTTACAAAAGACAGATCACCTAGGTATCTGCTGTATTCAACAGGAACTGGCTCATACTTGGAACTCAAGACTGCTGAGATTAGTAAGCTGCAAAAAAGAAATTAGCTGTTTTAAGAGAGAATGCATTCAGCACTGTACAAAGTGGGTATATTTTAAAAAGAAAGCTCCATTAAAAAAAACCCTCTAATTGCATGAAATTATTTCCTATGCATATCTCTTTACTTTATATGCAGGAATAGCAATTACAAGTTTTATGACCACTCTCCTGAGTAACTATAGTACAAGTATTCACATGACCAATGAAAATTTTTTTCTACTTGTCTTGTTTACAAACCATTTTGTTAGCCAGTCAGAAATTAGAGAAACTATACACAAGAGATAACAAATAGTGCAGTAATTGTACTATATTAGAAGAAATCTGTTCATTAACTTTAAAGGCTAAATATAACAGCCAGATTTATAGCCTGATAAACCTACAAGGTAAAAGCACTATAACCGCAAAATCAGACATTAGTAAAGGTCAGTTTGTTTAAGATCATTTACAGAGTAAAATTTACCAATGTTTTTCCTGCTTTAAGAAACAGACAATACCTAAATCTTCTATCCTGTCTTATTTGATCTTAAAGGTTTTACCTATTGCTAAAAAGATACTGTTTTTTCTTCCTCAAATTGTCCTCCCATGTTTTCTTTCCGGAACACTCACCTCCTAGTTCGGTTCTGAGTGGCTTGCTGCTGCTGTTGCACTTGCTGCTGCACCTGCTGTTGCTGGACCTGCTGTGGTGCAGTGCGTTTTCTTGTTGTTTCCATCACGGTCTGGGGCATCCCAGGTCGCACTGAGGGGCTTCCAACGTACGGGGGGCCTGGGGGACCCATGGGAGCCCCCTGATGGGGCATTCGAGCTCCTGATGGCATCCCAGGTCGCTAGAGAGGAAGCGAAACAAGAAGAAGAGCCAGTTTGGTCCCTGTTTCTTCAGCTTCTAAGACATTTGTACTTAATCAAACACTAGCTCCAGCACGTTCCCCATTTTAACCATCCTGTAAACACTAAGCAGCAACATGGAGCACATGAGCTCTGCACTGGTATTTCCTGGATATCATAAAGAGGCATTCAGTGATAAAGTAGACAGGAAAGAGGGATGAAAAATACTAGGTTTGGGAAAACACTCAGTGGTCAGTAACATATCCAGGCCAGCTTACAGAAGAAAGCTCTACCTTCAGTACGAAGAAAAAGCTCCATGGCAGCTACACACAGCCCAGATTGGTGCAGTTCACATGCTAATCAAAGCTACAAGCAAGCTCACATCTACAGCGCTTCAGATTCTGCACTGACTAGCAAGCTGCTTTGATCAGAAGGGAGACTGTAACAAGCAAAGGCGAACCTGGAAACACTAAAGTAAAACATTTTCCATTAAGAGCCCTCTCCTTCACCTACACCGGAGAGCAGTGTAAGTTCATAAAGTGACAAGCATCTTCTAAGAAAAGGTCATGTCTCTGATCAAGCCTCTAAAATAAAAATTAAAAAAAAACCCAAACAGGAATGTGGTAGTTTGTCAGCAGTCCCTATAGGCATTCTAAGTCCTGACATTTATGTTGACTTCAGTGTGCTCTGGAGAGACACTTGGGGTCAAATCACAAACTTAATGCTGATCAAGCACACAGTAAACTCAATTCCAAATCCTAAAAGTTTATAGTCATCATGGAAAAACACCAGTAAAATAATTACCACCTGTAAATACAATTTAAAACAGAAAGAAGAGCTAGTTTCATTCTAAGAATTATCAAGATGTTTCTTATCTATCTACATATATATGAAAATACAGACAAATACATACGTAGTCTATAGGCATTTGAACTGGTATATGAATAAGGATAATTATACACAAAAGTCTTGAAAGTAAAGTCCCTCTACAAAGTCTTTTAAGGGAACCAAGAGGCAGTAGCATCCATTATGGATAAATGAGGTAAACTAATTGTTTCTGAAAATAAAAGGAAAGCACACACAGCATTTGCTGGGACTCATGCTTTTCAGCATATTCATAAGCAACCTGGGGGGAGGGGATAAGAAAAAAAAAAAAAAAAAGAAAAAATAAGAAAGAAAAAAAAAAGCAAGGAAGTGAAAAAGTTTGTTGGTAATGCTAAGTTATTCAAGCTGGCAAGGATGAAGGCCAGCTTCAAAGAACTGCAGAAGGACTTTTATGAGACAGAAGAAACATTAAAAAGGAAGATGAAAATGGATTTCAATACATACTGAAGTAAATTACATGGGGGACAAGCAATCCAGTCATCACAAACAAAACAATGAGCTCTGAGCTGACTGTTGCCCAACAGAAGCATGATCTTAGAGTTTAAACAGGTATGTCCAGGAAAAAAATACAGCAGTTCACTGCTTACTGGAGGCCAAAAAAAAAAATCCATTAAACAAAAGAAATGACAAGGAAGGGTACAGAGAACATCACTGTGCCACTGTCCATAGTTTGCCCACATGATGACTGCTGCATGCAGTTGCGGTTCCTGCAGGTATCAGTAAAGTAGAACTGAAAAAACTTACAATGGCACAGAAATGATTAAGAAATGGAACTGCATCTAAGGAACTGAAAGCAAATATACTACGATTTTCCATCAGGAAAGAGGTAATCTGAGGGGGGCATTTACTAGAGCTCTGCAAAATCATAAGTGGCCTGGAGATGGCAGTTAGGGATTGACTGTTCACTGCCCCTTCCAGAATAAGGAAGTTCGGCCATCAGAGTTGGCTAGGAGTCGTCAGGCTCTCAGACAGCCGAAAGAGGGTAGCCTGCCAAACAGCAGGTAGTCAGCCTGTGAAACCCCTTTCCAAAGAGGTGCTAATGACACGGAAAACATATTTGGCTCAGAAACTTCACTAAGTTATCAACAGTTAAAGACAAGAGAAAGTACTGGGGAAAAGTACACTAGTGGTCTCCAAAGGGACATGCTTGCACCCCAGAGGGTATGCAGGACAGTCCATCGGGAGATGGGAAGAAAAACGCCTTTGCACTGCTAATAAATAATTTTTTTAAAAAAGTTTATTTCATCTTTATATCATCCTTTAATAATTTGTAAATATGTAATTATAATACATTATTCTAAATATAATTTGGATCTGCATCTTCAAATTAACCACCCAAATCCACTGCAGTTCCCAAAGCCCCAGCACAGTGCCCTCCCTGATCATCACAAGTCTTTGATAATCTTTGCACTTGTATGCATGAAGGAAAGAAGAGAAATGATCAGCAAAGAACCATATGGCTGCAATCAGCACAGAGGAAAAAGGCTGAGGTAGGAGATAGACCAGCACAGGGAACCAAGCAGGTGAATTCAGCAAGTATTGATGTAGGAAACTGGCTGTGGGTCTGGGCACTGAGCAGAGAAGCAGAAGGAGGCTCTGTGCAGAGCTGGAAACATCTTCTCCCATAAACACAGAGCTATGAAAACTGCTGGAACAGAGCAGCTCTCTCCGTTCCCACGTACTCACACCCACCCTCTGACCCAGACAGAGTCAGCAAAAACAAATGGCCCAGAAAATGCTTCTCACTTGAGCTTGTATTTAAGATCTCTCTGTTGTCTGTCAATCTACACCTCGTGGCCTTCTTCCAGCAAAGAGCAGACCACTGGGCCTGCTGGTGCCTGTCGATCAGCCAGGGACATTTGACAGTCATTCAGAAGAGACAAGACCCTGAGCACACCCATCTCATGTTCATTCCTCATGGAGATTGTCTGTCCACAGGGATCAGACTGCAGGCCCACTTTCCTGCTTCTATGAAGGACACCTTAAGGCCTGGAGAACAAGGTCAGCAAGCCAAGCCTACTCTCAATCTAAGCCTGATGTCTTTGAACTTCCTTCAGTTCCCTTTGTCACACATCAAAATAGAAAGACACAGAGAAATGACAAAACTAAGAAAAATGAGATAGGTCTAGTAAAAATATATTCAATTCCCATCTCCAATATCACCCACAAATAAAATAATTGGTTACTGCACAACTGCCATCTCCCTGCTGCAAGCCCACCAGACTTCCAAGATAAAAAAATGTTTTCTCTATGTAAACATCTAAAAGGAGAACACACAAGCGGTACCTTACATATCTAAAAGCTTATTTTGCTCTCAAACACATGTGCAAGACAAGGCAGTGACAGGTAATACACTGGATTTTTCACAATATTGACATTCAAAAATAATAATAAAAAAGTCTTCATACTAAACAGTACTGCACTACCATTATCTTTTCAAAGAGATCTTGAAGGTGCACCTATCGAGGGGTTAAGATCTGTCTGTTCCCTCTTCCTCAAAGGGATGCAATCTGTCCTGAACAAGTATCATCCATGGTAAAGGCTGCAGTGCAAAACAGCACTGACACATCCTCTTTCCTAGGAAATCGTTTACCCTAGACACCTCTACCTGACCCAACTCTGTTCTTACCCACAGACCTAACCACTTTTTTCCTGCATTGACTCCATATACCTATACTTTGCACTACTTGAGACACTGTACTAGACAGAGGGCAAAACCCCTGTGGGCCATAGGAAATGAGGAAGATCACAGTATGTCCCGCGCTGAAGAGACCACTCTCGCAGCTCTGAGAAGATGAAGAGTAGAGCAGAGCTGCCTGCAGAGCAAGGACAAAGAGTACAGCACTTAGAGAAAGTGGCAGAGGGTTGGAACTAGATGATCTTTAAGGTCCCTTCCAACTCTAACCATTCTATGATTCTATGATTCTGTGAAAGGCACACAACCGTCCCCAAGAATTCTGCTGACTGCCTGCACTACTGTACACAGTCCAACACTGCCCTGACTACACCCTTCCAAAGCTGAGCACACTGTCAGTGCCAAAAGCATACCACCTCCCTAACAACTGCTGCCAAGTCCGTATCATTACCTTCCACTGCCCAGTTTCCCAAGCCACACATCTGGCTTTTCTACTTTCTTCCCTGCCTGAACCTTCTATCACATCACAGGACAGTTTCTTTCCTCTTCATCATTCTCCAAGTGAATATCTCCCTGGTGGCAGAAATGAGACAGCACCGTAACAGTGCTTTTCTATGTATTTCTGCTGCAGAGTCTTTTCTCCAGGGACATCAACATCATTGTGGCCAACATGGTGAAGGAGAAAAAAGAAGGGTTCCTGTCTGGACATACCAGATAGAGGAAAAAAACCTGGAGAATTGATAGGTAAACATATCAAGAAAAGAAAAGAAAAACCACCTACAAGAGCCTTAGAGACTGAACAGAGAACAGGAAGTCACTGCAATGTCATGTAGCATTGAGCTGCAGCTACAGCAATTTCCTCTTCTGGAAGACTCAGGCTCTGTCCATGTTTGTACTACACAGGAGGACTCTGATGACATGCAGTGAACAACCATGGGCTTTTTGTTAACAGAGCAACTGGCAGATTTTGAGAACAACTACAATAATTACCAAGTATACAAACAGCATATTTTTTTAACTAAAAATAGAAGCTACCTTGGCTAGACAATACATCCTGTCAAGGCATTACAGTAGCTACTGATTTCTATAAGGCATAAGCAAAACCAAAGTGAGATGCCAGATATTGTCTGGAGGTACGAATGGGTGACTAGAAGTACCTGAAGCAGTTAAGAAATTTAGACTAGACTGATACTTTCTGATGGCAATAGGTTTCTGACTGCACAAATGGTTTCCCAGATGGTTTCTCTCCTCTCCTATAACTACAGATGTTACCTCGTATGAATTCTCTTCTTAAAATATCTATGAATCTTCCAGAGATTTAGTAAGCAGAAACATCAGTATTGCAATTCTTCTTGCTTGTCTGCCATATTCCCCTCCCTCCATTTCCCAAAAGCTCTCACATCCTAGAATAAGGGTCCAAACGTTCCAGGTTCCACTCAACTTCAAATAATGTTCACAAAAATCCAAAAATCTTTAACTTAAAAACCATCACATTTACAGAAATTGCAACTTGCAAAGAAGTTTCTATTTCATATATATCCATTCACGGCTCAGAATAATCAGGTATCAAACAGCAAACAAAGTACTTGTATGTATCCAAGAAAGAAAAACAAAACTATCTTTGGAACTGAAAGTAACAAACCCTATATACCATCATCGATTTCCATCAGCTTGCTCATTTTAATAGATCTGATCACAAACACTACTGTGATGATACAATGAGTGGAATGGATTTTGTGTGAAGCACTATCAGAATGCACCTTTTCACTCTGTTAAAAAGGAATGCTTTGACAGGGGAGAAGTAACAACAGAGTACTCTCCAACAGCATGAGTTGCACGGAAAGAGAGGAGACTGATCAAGAGCTTGCTGTCTCTTCTCTTCCAAGAATTAGCAGTTGGCAGGATCAAGGACTTCCTTATGTAAGATAAACTGAAAAAATTCCTTTTACAAAACCCTGCGAATGCTAAATGTTTATATGGGTTCAGGAAGACATCAGCGGACTAACCTACATAGGTAAAATCCATACAGAGGTACTACGCATAGAAGGCAGCTCTGGGTTAGAAAGCTCCAGAGCTACGAAGTGCGGAGTATTTGGATGAAGCATCACTATGTTTTCACCTTGTTTCTGTACTTCCATGCAGTCTTCTGCTGCTCCCTGCAACTGGGGACACTGGGCTAAATGATCCAGTGTGACTGTTTTCATATTCCTACAGTATTTCTTAAAAAAACCCCAACTAACCAAACAAACATAGAAGGGGGAAAAAAACCCCAAAACATACAAACAAAAAAAAACCCGAAACAGAAGAGCAATTCAAGCCTTTCACAGATCTATTAGATCTATGCACCTATATTCACCAGCAAATCCAAGATTTCTCAATGAGCAACTCAAATTTGTTTAACAAGCCCATACTGCATAAAATCACATTGATCTCTATTGAAGCCCTAGCTATAATTAATACAATTTTCTTTTCTTAATTGTGTGTGAACTTTATTTTTTAGCCTGCATTCAGGGCTAGGAAAGGACAAACCTTCCACTGCTGCTTGCACTTTCCTTGCACGGCTGAACGCTGTATAATGTTTTCACCATATCAGTCTTCTGCAAATACCCTCCAAGTCAAGCTTCTTCACTGCAGTAAGGTCCCTTGATTTCTCCAAGCTGTCCTATACTTACCCCAATCATCTCCTTGTTTGACAAAACAGGGAAATGCATATGTAACAAACCAGTGATTCCACTCCAAGACCTGTGCCATGACAATGTCCCAGCACAGAGAACCACGCAGACAGCCCTGTATTAGAGAAGAGAAACAAACTCTCCACAAACAACAGTTCATGAGGCTCTTTTCTAGCCTTTCTAGTGTTAGCTGATTTATGCTCTGATAAGACAGTATTTATATCCATGGTAATACAAAAATGAGTGGGATATTTCTCATTAGGGAAGTTCTACTTTTTTCAAACCTAGTATTCTCCTCACCTCACTACTTCTACTAGTGATCTCTACAAGCTACTGACTGGCTGGAAGGAACAGTCACTTTCATCTACTTAAAACAGATGGCCATTCTAATAAAACAAATATAATTTTTACAATATAGTGAAATATGAGTCCATGAGATCATCCAGTCCTTCTTCATCTCAAATAAGTACCACCAGTACCTCCATCTGTTTACTTCTTTAACCAATGCCTAAGAGCCTCCAGTGACAGAGATTTTACAACTTTCCTAATCAATCTCTATCCTTAGATATTATAAATAGAAAAAAATAGAAAATTTTCTTATTAAGTCTTCACAGACCTGCCACTACTACTGTCCTCTGAGTTACCCCTCTTTTTCCTTGTTAAGTCATGCAGATGACCAAAATCAGAAAAATATTCTTGTAAGCATATGCTACGGATTTATAATTGCTTCTGTATTATTCTCTGCCCCATCTCTTAATAAGACTAACAGTTTACATGCCTTCTTAGTAGCAGTGGCTACACACTAGGCAGCTCACAGTGACATCCAAGCCTTGCTCTGAACGGTCATAGTTCATTTAAAACCCAGCAATGCATGAGGAGATGCAAAACTTGCTTATGAAATCCATTGCTCATCCCCTTTTCCAAATCACTGATAAATCTATTAGACGCTGTGTACATCTCTGGCGCACCACACCTGTCTCTTTGTCTTTTTTAACATTGGCAACAAGTTATTTATCACTCTATTAAATATTTATTTACATGATGGCACGCTTTGAGACCCTGTACTTGAAATTGTAACACCATTTCTGTACTTGCCATAAAATTCTATTACTGGATTTGAGAGGTAGATAACCAGACAAAAAGAAGACTGAGGATAAGCAAAGGAGTCACATAAGTGATACACAGGTTTGCATAAATTAGCAGTCTTGATGTTATTTTACTAATAGTAAACTGTAGAGACTAGCAGCAACTATCAAAAAATCACATATTAGCAGAAAATAAATATGGATGAGGACTTGTATTAACAGGAAGAGCTTCCTAAGCAAAGCGCAGAGGACAAAGAACAGATCCCTATGGGAAAAAGAAGATGATCTGAACTGACAGCAAGTATATTGTAAATACAGATATGACTTGATAGTTAAGAAAGGGACATAGACTTTTATAGGTGTATCTAGTGTATAAAAGGCAAGAAGAATGGTTTTGGAAGGAAGCTAAAGTGGGAACAGAGAAAGGACAGAAAAGCAGATTTAAAAGGTCACAACAACAGGACAAGAAAACGAACCTCTCAGCAGCTTCTTGTGTGAAGATGACACAGGCAAGGTCGACAGTACAAGGCACCAAAGAGAAGGCTGCTGCAAGTGAGTCACAAAGAACAAATGTCTGGACAAGAGCTTTAGCACAACCTGCACCATAGACCTTCTCAAGGCTATATGGGAAGATACCTGTTTGAGTAAGAAAATTAAAAAAAGAAAAAAAAAAAAGGAGGGGGTAGAGGGAAAGACGAAGGTAACATCCATTGAAAGGATCCAGCCAGCAGAGAGGCCTATGTTAGGATCTAGAGGGTAGAAGAAACCGAGAAAAGGAATGGCCTGCAGGAAGATTAATAACTTGGTTTAGGTCAACAAAATTTAATGCAACAGCTGGACACCTAGAGGAAGATGTCATAAAGACATGAAATGTACTAGTGGACAGTAGAAAATACATCAATAAAGAGATAAATCAATATAAGTGTAGTGATTAAAGCCGTATTAATCCACGAAAGTACTAGAAGTAGAGCAGAGAGGAACAACAACAACAAAAAAGGACAAAGTGAGGGATGAGGCCTTTGGGAAACAAAATAAAAAAAATAAAAAATTATCTCTTCCCACAAAAACAATGTGTGAGATCCTGATGAGACAAAAGTAAAAGAATTGAAAAAAACCCAACAAAAACAAGCAACTGAAAGAAATTAAACCTTTTTTAAAAGAAAAACTGCTAACTAGAGGTGTAACAAACTATCAAGAACCCAAGCAGGATGAGAACGAAGTACTGCACTTGATATTTTTCACCTTTCAGAGGTTATCTTATTTGACTGGGACAAACAGGGAAGAAGACATCTTCTAAGCTGCCAATATGGTAAAGAACAAAGGCAGGATCAGGTGCACAAGAGCAAAGGGCAAAGTGACCTTAGCAAAGGAACGTATGTTTCCAGAAAGATCAAGCGGATCCAAAAGCTAAGCGCCCTTAGGAAATACTGTAAAATTATCATGTTCATTAAAGTGTTCACATAGCAAAAAATTTTCTCACAACATTCTACCTCTATTTACCTTTCCTGATTTTTTTTTTGGGGGGGGGGAGGGGGGTGCCAGGAGAAGCCTGCAATAACCAACTCAAATAATGTTATCATAGATTAAATAAAAAAAAGTAAGTAATTTTAGGAGGAGATTTTCCCCCGAAATTAGAGCAGAAACTGACTCCAAGGAATTCCAGTAAAGTTCGCTATGTAACTTGATTTTTCAAGGAATTAATTCAGATGCTGACACACTGTGGATGGTAATAAAAGTCAATAGCCATCAATATGTAAACTCAAGATAATGGCTGTGATTGCACATTCTCTTATTTGGTAGGATATGGGCCTGAAGACATAAAATGAAGTCCTAACTTTTTTTACCTTTTTTAAGTAATGGAAGACTGACTATCCCCACCTGTGTTTTGATCAAAATGAACATGAGATGAGGAAGAAACTAAAGGAAGGAACAAACAAGGAAGCAAAAAAGGAGATAATCATGGAGGAGAGAGTCATACATGAGGTGTTCAGGCAACAGAATAACAGACAAGAAGCTCCAGCCTCACTGACAAGTAGAGCGAAGATGACAAATGCAGATATTCCAGGCAAATGCAGATATTCAAGTTAGATGCCACTAGCGGCAAAACTCCCAGGGCAGAACAGACTTTTCAGCATCCAAATAAGCAATGGAAATGAGTTCTGCTATATTCATTCTGGTGTAAATTAAAAATTCCCATACTGAAGAGGCTAGCATGCTGCTTTCACATGAAGTCCATCTACGTAAATTCATGTATCTTTTTGTCACTCTTTTTGATCCTAAAGGAAGACCATTGGTGTGCAAATGCCAACAGAAACCTTGGAAAAGGCAAAAGCATCCCATATGCTCACCCCTCCCAACCTGCCTAAGGTTCTGCCCACCTATAGCCATCCTGAGCTACTTTAATGAACCCACACGTCCACAACAAAACCACTGCTACAGACCTGCACACTCGATCCTCAGTCATCCTTGTACATCCGCCAACCTCACACCAGACTGCTCCTGTACACTGGCAACACATCACTTGTTCACTGCTCTCACAAACCCAGAACGACACCCGAAGTCCTTAGCTTTGCAAGTCTCACCATATTCAGGATCTGCAGGACACATCCTAGCTCCTACACATCTGGAATAAACCCGAATTATGGAGACAATCCAGAAGCCTGCTGTGAGCTCCACAGATTTCTATGATCTCTGCACAAGAACCCCCACCTGATGTCTTCAAAAAGGTGTCACAGAGGTGGCAGAATCTTCAAGAGAGAAAGCACTCAAGATACTATCAGTATCCAAACATCTGCATTCCTTGGGGCTCTTTAACAGTCTTAATTTTGTTAAATGTGTATCAGTACAAGAAATCCAAATGTTATAAATGGTGACTGCCCTCAATCACTAGAGTCCTTTAAGGAACATCACTTCCAATGGCAGCAAAACAGGGTTAGCATTTCCCCTTAAATGGAGATTGAAGACCTGATCCCTAAACAAAAGCTGGAAAAATTTTAAAGACCTTAAGGACTGCTTTAATTAAGCATGGCACCCTGAAATTCTCTCGTGGGTGAGTTCCCATACTGTTACAGATCTGCAGCTAATCTCTCCAAGCCCCTGAAAGTCACCTGTTAAGTAGCCAGAGGATACATAAGAGCCAAGACTGGAGACAAGACCCAGAGGCAGTACCACAAGGCTTCATCAGGCTTTCATCAGAATTGTTTCTCAAAACACAAGTTTGATTACAGAACAAAGTGTCCTACAAGCCCATTTGGGTCAGATCCAGTGCAGATTCTGCACCATGATCAGGCTGAAAAGCACGCTATTCACCATTCATGGAGAATCAAAGCAAAAATCACAGCACACATCCCCCCAGACACAAGCCTATATAATCAATGAATCCGTGCATATTCTGGGGGCTTTACAGACCCCAGTGCTCTCCTGGCAAGGCAGTTACCAGCGCCCCAGGAGCACACTGCAGGAGCCGATCCAGCCCAGCACAGAGCCTCCAGTTTCCACTCATCCCTCTATTCAGAGCCAGCCAGCTCACTAACTTTCCCGACTCACCACCCCATGGACCAGAAACTCAAAAAGTTTGCTTTTCGTAGCTTTGCGAGCCCCTCCTGTAACTTCGTCTGTAGCCATCAGGGTCTGCTCAGCCTCTCTCACTCTCTCTCTTCCTCTTTCTTTCCCTTTTCTGCCTTTTTCTCCAACTCTCCCCTCTGAGTCCTGCTGGGCTCTCACACTTCTAATAGCACGGAGTGGGGAGGGGGCCCCTTCAGGGCCTTCCTGACGGCCCACTCGAGCTAAGCCTCAGCTGCTGCATTCCTCCACTGATAAGCCAGAAATAGTTTGTGCTGCCGGGTTCTGTGTGTTTACTCTGCAGGGACAGAAAATCCAGCTTTTTAAACCTCTCTGTCCAAACAGCAGAGATAAGCAGGAGGCAAACTGAAAACATGCCTCAGCTTTTCCGTAGCAGTGCTGCAGCCTCTCCTCCTCTGCACCAGGGGATGGTAAATTCTGGGGCAAGGGGGAAGGGGCAATTTCAGCAATGACATAAAACTCAGTACCTCACAGGGAGTGTTTTCCCACTAGAAAATGCAGCAGGCGAGCAGTGAGAAACAATGGTTTTCCCTTGCTCCCACTGCTCCTCCTGCACTGCATTTCCAGGCCTTTTCCCCAGGGACCTGGCAGGCAGCACACAGAAACATTCACTGGCAGCATTTCCAGCATGTGAGGCTGAGAACTAACCCCTTTGGACAAGAGAGAGAAACAGCAGGAGGCTGAAAGCTGGGAACAGGGAGAGACAGCGTGTGAGAGCAAGGGGAAAGAAAGA
>NW_009919162.1:20007-21215 GCF_000696875.1 Nestor notabilis
GCCGCAGCGGCCATGAGGCATCAGCAGCTTGCTGCTTATCACACAAAGCCCTGCACAACAACGCGTATGTCATCCCCGGATGCTGCTGGGAATGGGGAGCCCACCTGCTACCCCGGGAAAGGGGACAGAAAGCAGCAGACCGTCCCCTCTGCACTCGCCTGCTGCAGCAGTGACTCTGGAAGGACACAGGCCAATGCAGCTGCTGGGTGTTGGCAGCATGGCGGCCATTCTGCAGGCAGCAGAACTGGCTCCTCCATCATGGTAGAGCAGGCAGCGGTGGCCTGGGGCACCGAGCTGCTTCCCAACAGCTCCTTGTGTGTCTGTGGCAAGCGAGGGGCTGATGTTTCTCAGTCTGCCTAACACAGCAATAGCCGAGATGTTGCCAGGTTACGAGAGGGGTTTATTCTAGTCCTCTGCTTGAAATTCTTGTCTAGGGGCTGTGAATTTTCTGGCAAGGCTGCCAACAGAAGAGAATCAAATCTGAAACAAGTGAATTTCTGCCATCAACCACTAATAAAAACAAGCGCAGAGCAGGTACTGCCTCAGCCATGAGGCAGTGAAGAGCAAGCCATGGAGATCATAGGGTCTTTTACACATGGGGGTGAAGGAGACAACCTCCACTCATTTTTAGGGTGACCCCAATCCAAGTGCTACAGTGTGGCAATAGCTACAGAAATAACAGAGTTTTGGTGGGTTGTTTTTTTTTTTTGCTTTGGGGGGGGGAGCAGTTACCAGTTTCTGTTTCCCCTCTCAGCTGCTCAGAATATGCCAAGCAAAGTGGCGCGGCCTTATTCAGTGCCTAAACTATTCCTGAGGTTCTAGCTGACTGGAACTAAACATACATGCAGTCTGGAACCAAACTGCTACATGTCTGCTGGACTTGGTAGTGTTTACAGTTAAAACGATTCTGTCAGTACGCCTGTCAAGGTGGCAATGGGCCTGTGTCTGAAATATTTTATAGATCCCAGAAGCACTCAACACTGGCTCCCATCTTGTGAACATTTTCCCCTGCTCACAACAAGACATGCCTTTCTTTTAGCGACTGCTGCCTCCTGCATTTTCCGGAGACGCTCCAGCTCTCCCTGCAGTAGAGCTGCTGACAGAGTCCTGTGCAGGTGTTACTATACCCGTTCTTTGAGGGCAGCCACCCGCAGTGCATTAAACGGCACAAACGCGAAGCTGACGGCACGCTTGAGACCACCGCGGCT
>NW_009919163.1:0-211 GCF_000696875.1 Nestor notabilis
GGCCGGGGCAGCGCAGCGTGTCCCTCAGGCAGCGTGTCCGCTGGCCTATGAACCGCGTTGGAGGGAGGGTTAGGCTGAGGTGAGGTGTAGGCACACAGAGACAGAGGTGTCGTGGCCCTTCGTGAGACCTGCGCAAGGTGTCTTCATGTGTCGTGTTTTGGGCCGCGTCGAGGCAGGGGCTGCCCACAGGGGCGGGGGGGTGGTCGCTCCC
>NW_009919163.1:233-32583 GCF_000696875.1 Nestor notabilis
TGTGGCTCTGGGCACCCTGATCGCGGTCGAAGGTGTCCCTGCTCATCCCAAGGTGTTAAAGTGGATGAGCTCGGGAGGTCCCTTCCAACCCAGACCAGTCTGTGATCGTGTTCTTGCAGAGTAAGTCCTCAAAGCTCTTGAGCCTGTGGGGTGGCCGTGGTACCTGCCACCCTTCCTGGTGCTGCTCACACAGCATAAGGCTTTGAAGCTGTAACTCCTCCCTGCGGAGCTGATGTTCGCAGTGTTCTGTGTGTTAGAGGGTCAAAGTGTGAGAAATGAGCTGTTCTTTGAAGGAAGCGTCTTCACTTGTGTGAGAAGCAGTGGAGGAAGTGCTGTCAGGGCTTTCCGAGGCTGCAGCGCTGCCTGGTTGAGAGCTCGGTGTCTTCTTGATCGCAGACACTGCTTGGACGTTTCCCAGTGTTGGTGTTGCAAGGAAAGCCTTGCAAATCTGGGCTCTTGCAGCTTAATACACATTAATGACTTAATGTGTTAACAGGAGCTTTATTTCACAAACGATACCTAGGAGCTGTTTGTAGAGGCACCTGCGGTACCTAGATGGGGAATGCTCAGTGCAGGTCGCTGTCAGTGGGCAGAGCTGCTTGTCCTTTCCAGGCAAACTGGTAGTGTTTGGGGCTGGATCCCGAAAGTGCTGCTGGGGTTTGTCCTTGCAGCTTCAAAACCTTGGGATAAGGTGAGAGGATGGGGCTGCAAACGAGACCTTTACCAAGAAATGCACCAGACTGCAGGTTTCTGTATGACTTTAACATCAATTGCACCTCTAGATGATTGCAAAGAAGTGAGGAGCTCTGGAGGACATAAACACCCTTGTTGATTGCAGTGTTGTGGAGCTTTCTCCCGGCTACAATACCTTATCATTAGAGGGAGGTTAGAATCTTACTAACCAGAGGGGGAGAACGCAGTAAAACATGTGGATTTTCATATATGTTGTTGCTCTTCTGGTTACAGAAGGACCTGAAATAAATATTAAGGCACCTCATCAGCTCTGAATCCACAGAGTTTGTCCACAGAGACAGTGATCCGGTCAAGGGTCTGGAATAGCTGTTCCACCTCCTGATAGCTTTCCCATAAACCCATTTGGAAATGCTTTACTAGTGGAGTAGACTCCCGAGGGAAGGAGTGAAAGTCACCAGTGAAGCTGGTTACAGTTGGGTTGTGTGAAGCAGTGGAGGACATGCCCTTTGCATTCTAAACAAGCACAATGGTGTCAGTGCCAGGGAGAACTTGAGGTGCTCTCCTGAGTTCCTTTTTACTCACTCACTTGAGTTGTATCTCCTGCTTCAAGGTGAAACCCCAAATTGGGTCCCAGCAAATCTCTCAGGCTCTGAGAACTTAGTTCCTACACAGGAAAAATAGTAACTCAAGGATTAGGTCCTTTCATACATGATTATGTGGAGTTACTCAATGAGGAGTTACATAGTAGAGGCTTTTAAGCTGAATGGTAATGCTTTGGTCATGTTAGAGTAGTGCAGGAGGGGTTGTGCAAGAACCTCTGTGCAGATGTGGTGGAGTCTGCGAGGCAGGGCTCACACCATTGCTCAGTTCTGCTCTGTGTTACGTCCATTTCTTCTGGATTAAGGCCTGAGAATGTGTAAGTGACCATGATGGGGGAGTTGGAGGCAAACTTGATGGCATCTTGGGCTGTGATTTGGCCTTTATGTAGGAAATTTTAGCTCCTCTGAAGTCCAGTGCAACATATTTTTACCAAGGATGAGGCAAAGAAGATCTTGTACGGAGAGTTGCTCTGTGTATTTCCAAAGATTTATGTCAGTCCAGTTTCTCATTCCTCTTTGGATGTCACAGGCAATCCCCAGAAAGAGGAAAAGCCTCCAGGTCTAGAGACAAGGCAGTGTTAGAGGCTGAGACAGCCTGAGTCCCTTCAGGGCAGCCATGGTGACGTTAATGAAAGGCACGGAAGCAGGACACCACAGTTGAGGTTATTTATTGAAATAAGAGATGATATCAGAGCCAATTCTAACTCTGGGCTATATCCCTGTGCAGTGCAAGTAGGACCCACAGAGGGGACCAGCTCCAAGGAGGCTTTACATCAAGTCTGGACCTGCTCTGTTCCTGCTCAGTGAAGTCAGCTCCAGCCACATGGACAGAGTGAAGGTAGGAACCCATGGCTGATGCTTTGCTGGGTCAATAACTGGTGGTTCAGGGTGACTACAGCACAAAGCACTTGCAGAGCTTTGCAGTGTGGGCACAGCGTGCTGGGGGGCAGCAGCTCCACCACTGTCCTGCTGATGGGGGGGGAGCAGAATGCACAGGCTGTGCAACCACGTAGCTGTGTCTTCTAAGGACAATAACGTGTGGGAAGATGATCTCAGCTGCCATCATCAGCATCCCTTGGACTTCAGTGCTTCCAGGAAAGCAGAGCTCAGAGGGAGGAAGGAACTGAAGCAGGTGAGGAGCGGAGCTGTTAGAAAGCCTTGATGAAGCTTAGCAGAAAAAGTGTGAAGGAATAATGGGCAAAATGACCCCAATTGCTCCTCCTTGGTGCTCTCCTCCCCTTCCTTCCTCTCCTAAAACAATAAAAGTTGGAAATATGACCTGACTGTGTCCTTGCTGGGGAGTTGACCTTGGCAATTCACTTTTTCTTTTGTCAGCAGAGTTGGACAGCAAAGCAAGCAGGTGCTTGAATTTCCTTTCCCTTCCACTCCCACAGCCACTGCTTTCGTGAGAGCAGGCAGCAGAGTGCTCACCCTGGGAGGTGAGGCTGGGGCATGCTCAGGCTCCTCAGTTTGCCTTTTGTTAACTCAGAGGAACAGCCTCAGCCCAGCAGGACCAGGACGAGCAGCAGAGTCGCTCCCTCACTCGGACATGAATATTTTAGTGGATGTTAACAGTTTTGGGGCCTGGTTTAGAACCTTTCATAAGGCATTAGACAAGCACAGATCAGCAGGGGAGAGCCCTGGCTGTTTACATCCTGGCTCTGGGTTGGAGTGGTGGACGTGCTTCCCAAATTACTCCAAGGAGGAACTTTGTACACTGGTCTGTGCACAGAGGTTAAGCTAAAGTAAGGGCTGGAGTGAGACGAAGGTCATACTGGAGCAGGAGGGACTCTTCTGGCTCATCTTCCAGATATCCTTTATATCTGGCCAGGAAAATCCCAGAGTTGGAAGTCTGCAAGTTCTCCTGTGATTAACTTTAACAGTAGCTGTTCTCTGCTGCTAGACAGGACATTTGTGAGCATGTTCTCAGCAGACCATGTGTACTTTAATATCTGCTCTTCCAGTGTCTTACCAGCCACTGCTGTTTGGAGCTTGTCACTGAAATCCTTGTCTTCCTATGGAATCTATATTCTCCTGATTAGATGGTTATCCCTGTGTCCCTGCCCATGGCAGGGGCTTGGAACTGGATGAGCTTTAAGGTCCCTTCCAACCCAAACCATTCCATGTTTCTATATGAGTGGGAGATAAAAACCCAAACTAGAATTGACTTAACGTTTGTCGTGAGCATTTTCGGGTAGAGTTTGCACAGGAGCAGGCGCTGTTGTGTGCAATCCTCCCGCTCCGTTACAGCAGCTCCTTCCCCAGGTGAGTGGCTTCGCAGAGACCTCCAGTGGCAGCGGGAGAGATTCCCAGGAGGGAGCCGGCGCGTTTCCAGGGCTGAGCTCCTGGTGCCCTCTGGTGCTCGCATGTTCCTCGTGGCAGCCTGGTCCCAGCGGTGCGCTGGGTGCCCTGGTGGGTGTCCTGAGCCCGCAGAGCAGGGGCAAGGTGCTGAGGGCTCTGCACAGCTCTGCTGGCTTGGGGCAGTGACCCTGTAGGTACCTGACAGGTTGCAGGAACAAGAACTGACCCTGCAGTGCTTTTTATGCTCCCCTTCCCCAGTTCTCTCTGCAGTTCTGACCTTGGTGTGTACTTAACGCATTGCTTAGTGTTCTGTGTTTCTCCTGCCTTTCCTGTCCTGGGAAATCAGGGGGCAGCCAGGCAAATTGCCTGTGTATAGTCCCATGTGCTGTGGTTCACCAGGAACACTGGGATGTTCAGCCAGGTTCAGGGATTGTTCTGCTTGGTATGTGTTTACTTTTCATCAGATGTAGCAGGAAGGGGTTTAAACCATCCTTATTTTACCCTGCAGAGCAGGAAGGGGCAGGACCAGCTGAAGTAAACCCTTTGCAGGTGCTTGGCATAGCAAGATGCTCAGTGGTGTGGGGAGAAGGTACTTCCAGTGTTCATAGTTGGGGCCTTTGGCTGACTGGAGCTCAGGGAGAGTGGGAGAAAGGCTTTAGTCATGCTAGAAACTGGGTCATGCTTCTCAGTTCATGAGCTGGATCTCTGGCTTTCCCTCCCCTTCTTTCTTAGGGCTGAGTGTGACCTGTCACTCTGTACACACTCTGTGTGTGTGTATAAATGTATATATAAAGGAGGGGGCAGGTCAGACTGCTCTGTTGCATCGCAAGGTGTCAGCCTTGCTGTAAGGAGAAGCAACTGAGAACACGCACAGTGTCTTAGCAAGTGGCTGGCTCATGCACGACACCATGGTTTTGAAGCTGTAAAATACAGAGGCAGAGCTTTGCACTTGAGGATAAGGAGTGTCTGTCAATCCTAGCTGTGTTTTGCTGCACTTCAGTGTATGGTAGAGATGGCCAAGTGCTGATGATACTCCCAACAGAGCCAAAAGGAGCAGGGACATTGTTGGGTGCCCACAACCCCTCACTCTTTCTTGCCTGGTGCTCTGGAAGGTGAGTGTGTGCTTTGGGAGGACCCGCTCAGCCAGAGGACATGGGAGCTGGGTTAGGGCATTACTAAACACTTCTGCTCTCTGATGGTCACCAGCATGAATAGAAACCTTGTTGAGAGAGGAAAAGGAGATGGCAGAATATTCACCTTTTGTTTTAGCTTGGTTTGGCTCAGGGTGTGAGGGTTAGATGTAGGTGGTTTCTGACTTTGTGCAACAGAAACGTTGCAGAGGAGAGAGGGAGGTAAGAAAGCAAACAAAACCTTTTGTGTAAACCTCTGGCAAGGTGTAACATGGCAGTTGGGGTTTACTTCCAGCTGTGAACTGATATTTGATGCTATTTGGGCTTTTTATCCTGTCTGAAGCTTTTCTGTTGCCTTTGCATTACTCTCCATGACACTTCCTTTAGCAATGTGCAGAAAATAGTGTTGTGTGGCCAGAGCTGGTTTTGCTCTGGGGTTACTACAACAGGGGACAAGTCAGGATTGGGTTTTAGTCCTGAGGTGGTCCCTGGGTTTGATGATAGGAAGGTCCCTGCCTTGGCTTTCCTCCCTCACTGACCCTTGGCTTTCCTCTCTCCTCCTTTGCAGCTTAGCAGCAGCCTCAGGCAAAGGCCTGTCAGTGCAGGCAGGGGAGGATGGATGGTCTTGCTTGAGCTGGAAAACACAAACCCTCACTCAGGTTCTGGTGACCCCACTGGCATTTGTAGGTTTGGGTACAGCCACATCTTGAAGCCAGTAATGTTTCTTTTTGCTTGTAACCGAATGCTAAGGCAAACAGGGGCAAGACAAGCTGCTCACTGAACCAAATGTTGCCCTGTTTGTCAGAATCTCTCTAGCTGACATTTACCACGCAGGCACATAATACACACAGGCACATGGCTGGATGTGGGCTGTGCACTCACACATTCCTTTCAAGATCTACCCTGAGATAAGAGTCACTCCTGTCAACTTGAAACTGTTCTTGCATTGATCCGAGGGCATAAATTTTGCTCAGCTGCTTTCTGAACCAGTGGTATCGGCCACTCCTTGAGGCAGAGCTTAATTCCTGTGGGGAGAGGCAGCTCCTCTTCTGATCTGCTCCTGTGAATGCTTAGGTTTGCAGAGAAAAGTGGCTTTGCAGCTGAAATGGCCCAAAATGCTCCGTGCTGCAGACATCACAGTGGCCTGTTCCTGCTGGAGCTCTCCTTACCATCACTGACTGCAGCAGTATGTTCAAGAAGAAAACCTTCTTTACAGGTTACCTTCAAGAAGGAAACCTTCTTTACAGGTTACCTCCAAGATGAGGCTTTCCAAAAGTGCCTTTACCCAGAACCTTTCAGGCTGCCAGCCCAGAACATTGCTCCAGGCAGGATGGTTGGAAGACTGG
This sequence comes from Nestor notabilis, assembly GCF_000696875.1. NCBI lineage: Eukaryota > Metazoa > Chordata > Aves > Psittaciformes > Psittacidae > Nestor > Nestor notabilis. The sequence continues at coordinate 6,303 of NW_009919163.1, forward strand.
GCTGCTCTTAAGCCAGGAGATGTTCTGGTGTGTGCCTGCAGAGCCCTGCTGGCTTTATGCTCTGTGATTCTGCAGGTAGGTGAGAGCAGCTTTTGTCCAGAGCAGGAGCAGGACTGCTGTGCAAGGGCACAGTGAGCCATGGGGCAGTGCTGTTTGATTCACTGCCACCAAAATCCCAGCTCTCACAGGTGGGCATTTTTGAAGCAATGTTTCCTTGTTTGTTTTTGTGGAGAGAGAAGGAAGGAAGAGGCTTCACACAGACTTTTCAGTTAGTGGGAGACTTCCTTTGCATGCCAAGTCCTGGTGAGCCTCAGATCTGTACAGGGAGGATTAAAAGAAGAGCTAAGTGCAAATAATGACTGTATCATAACTCCATTTTTGTGGGCTTGGAGCCTTAGACCACAGGTTTTGCATCACTCCTCCTGTGAGCTCTAGACATTACCCTGTGTAGGGGTTGACTCAAGCCTGTCTGTTTCTTGCCCCACCAAAGAGCTTTGCTCTAGGCTGAGACTTGACCTCCATGTCCCTCTCCTTCCTTCTGGTTCTCTGTCCAGTCTGGTTTGGAGAGCCACCTAAAAGCTGCTCGTGTGTCTGTCACCTTCTGACCTGTTGTCCAAAGGGTATTTCAAGCAAGGGTTGAGCCCTGCAGCTGTGTCATGTTGTGTTCCTCCAGGACTCTTCACTGGAATCTGCCTTGTCTGAACATTCTGGTGTGATTTGGTTCTGTAGCCTCTTCTGTCAGCACCTACTGATGGGAGATTCCCTCTTGGATGTGCTCACACAATGAAGGGATCCAGGACAGGGATACAAAGAATGAATTTAGTTTCCCTTTCAGAGCTGTGTGTCTCCAGATCCTCTTCCTATACCTGGGTGATGTTGTCCCAGCAGGGCCCTGACTGATTCCTCCTTCAAGAGACAACTAATGAAGAAACAGAAGAGTAACTTCAAGGTTTTAAAAGATGCCTTCTTACTTCCAGCAGCCTCCTTTGCCTCTGTTCAGTTTATGCACTTTGCTTGTCTTTGCTATGTGGTATGTGTTTGCTTTCAGCCTTCAGAATGACTATAGAATTTCCACAGCACCTGCAACATTTTCTTCTCTTTAACAGCCTCTTTTGGTTTCTATTCAGCAAAGTTTCTCATGTTGTGCTTTGCTTTCCTTCTTCTTAAACCTGGCCTTCCATTTCTGGGTCGTGCGCTGTGTTTAAGGTTAATGAAGAGCAGTGTCTGGCAGCAGTAGGCTCTGGTGGCCCTCACAAGGTTACACAGGAGCTTTGCTGTAGACTTACTGCAGTACAAGCCTGGAATGGTGCTCCTCTGATCTCATGGGAGGCCTGGCTTTTCCAAGGGAACTCAAAGCCACTTTTGTTCTAGCTGGAACCCAAGGGGAAGTGCAGTGACTGTGGTGGTGATGGCATCAGGAAGGGTTTGTTCTCTGGTGCCACACCTGGCTTGAGATGGCAGCAACACCTCAGGGATCACCTCTCCAGTTTGGTGTTGCTGAAGAACACTTGGGCCACACTTGATGCTCCACACACAGAGTCAGGCTGGGTGAGGAGACACTGACTCCTTTACCCAGGGTACAACCCACAGCTCAGACCTGGCCCACTCCTGCCCTCCCTGCATGTTCATTGCCTCCCCTCCTGCCCCAGCCTCTTGGGGGGGGTGTGTGTTAGAGATTGAGATGCAGAGCTGGGGAGCTGTAACTCTCATTAGGCTCACTCGAGCAGAGGCAGTGCCACAAATCAGCTCCAGCCTTATTCTGTGTAGTTGGTAGAATCTTGCTTTGCTATGAAGCCTGCAAAAGTACTTGAACACTGTGACGGTGGCTCCCCTATTGCTGTGTTGAAACCATCGCCTGTCTTCCCATCTCTGAGCTCCTCTGTCTTCATCTCCTCGACTCTGTGCTCTTTGAATCAAAGACCTTCTTGTTCATACCACACCTTGGCTCTGTGCTCCTGGCTCGTAGCTGCTGAAGGATTAGTGCAGGTGGCAGGTACTGGGTGCCTCTGCTCAGCACCCTGTGGACAGACCCAAGGGAAGTATCAGCTTGTTTAGAGGCAGAAGTTCCTCCTTGCCTTTGTGAACTCTGGTTTCTCTCCCCATCACAGGGCTGCTCTGCACGTTCCTTAGGGGTGCCTGACATCCTGGCTGCCATGAGCAGAAGATCCCAGCACTCTGCTTGCCCCCCTCCCACCCTGTTTCCTCATCCATGGCTGGGGCTCAGGGTGGTTTTTCTGCTTTTCAGATCTTGCCTGTTCTTGCATTTCACCTCCTGATGCCCTGGGGAAGAGCCAGAGCTCTGGCTGCAGGTGGCAGAGCCCTGCTGTGCCCCATGGTCCTTGCTTGACTCCCATGTGGATCTGCAGTTTGTCCAGCAGCATGTCCAGGGCTCCCTGGCCACACAAGAGCTCTGTGACCCTCTGTCAGGGACAGCCTGGTGGCAATGTTGAATATCCAAAAGGTACAAGATGCTGAAAGCTTTGGTATTTGAAACCTGATGGAAGGATCCCCATCCATCTCCAGGACACCTCCTGTGGAAATCCTGGAGAAGAGGTTTCCTGCTTTGAACCAGGAGTCTGTTAATCTGGCTACTTACAAATGGTGCATTTCAAGTTTCTGTTGATGTGGGTAGCCTGGGGTGGGTGTTGATGAGAGTCACTTTCAATGGGGCATCATCTGAGTCAGACAAACTGCATCATGAATCAGTGTTGCACTTGTTCCAAAGTAGCTGATAAGTACATCAAGTGTGGTAGGAAAGAAGGGAGTGTGGAGGGAGCTGAGGTTTGGGTACGTGGTGATGTTGTGAGTCAACGTGGGCTTTTCTTGGTGTTGCCACAAACACAGGAGCCAGAGGTGGGCATGATGGGGCAAGCCTAAGCCAGGGAATAACTGGTTTATGAAAGAGCTTGTCTTGAAAAGCATCAATAAAGTGACCAAACAAAGATGCTTCAAAATTACCTTGAGGGGAACACAAATTCAGTCAGAAGCAGGAGAACCCCCTGGCTGCTGTTGCACAGGTCTGGGAAGATCTTGGGGAGTGTCACCACGTGTGATTCAGCTGAAGGAACAGGACAACCCCATTCCTCAGCTCCTGCAGCTTGCAGGAGCATAAAACCCCCTTAAAACCAAATGTGGTCTCTTGAATAAGAACGTTGCTTAGTTTTTAAAGTAGAGCAGCCTGCAGGAAAGGGAAAGCCCAGAGAGCTGTGTCCTGGGGTCTTATGCAGCAAGGGAATAAATGAAGGTTTGTTGAGGGAAAGGCTGTTTCTGGTGACAGGGAGACAGGGGTCTTTGGGATCACACTTTTGGAGCCACTGGATCTCATTGCTGTGCTGCTTGTGAGTGCAAACAGGCTGCTACAATGGGTGCTGATGCAAAAGCCCATGGTGGCACTTGGGTGCAGATGCTGGGCACCTTGGCACGAGGCTCAGTGTGCCCTGAGCACCTCAGCAAGGAGAAGTACACAAGGAACTAAGGTAGATGGCCATGCTGTGGGCTTTGCCTGCACCAGGCCAGCCTTACCCTACTGCAGGGCTTCAGGTTTGCTTTCAGCTCTCCTCTTCCCTCTGCCCTGAGTGGTGAGCTCTGTGTTTCAGGTGACTGACCTCGCTGGACCTGGAGCAGAGCTCCCAGCTGGCTGTGCCTGTGATCTGAAGATGTCCTGGCTGCCCACCAGAGGAGCTGCCACCCATTCCTTGTGGTTTCCCACTGGAGACAACTGGGGTAAGCTGAGATTTCAAGCTCCACTGAAGCAAAATACCCTGATGACAAACAATTCCTCAGTAACTGAAGGAAGGTGGTCCTGGAGTAGCTCTGTCCTGGGGGCACAGCTTTGTTTTAGTTGCCTCCTGTAAATGCCAGAAGCATCCTGTGCAGGGCAGGGAGGGAATGCAGCTACTCACTGCTCACGACAGGCTCAGTGTTTCCTGCTGTATCCTAGGAATGACAGGCATTAACAAATAACACATTTATTTGTACTGCTCAACATTTGTATTCTCAAGGACTTAAAGGTGTGCCCAGTGCTCCAAACCCATCCTGTAATTTCAGATGCAGCTTTGAGAAGCCAGAGGCACACCCTGCTTCGCTCAGTGAAAAGCAGCCCTCTGTCATCACAGCCCTGCACACTGAGTATCTCTTGAGTAGCAGCTTGAAGGTAAGTGCCACAGTTAAACATCCCAGTGGGGTGGTGCAACTCACACCCTCCTCTGCCAAACGGGAGCCTGGCTTCGGGGCACTGGTAGCAGAGAATCCAGCTTAACTCTGAATTCCCTGTGTGCAGCTCTGTGCTGTCCCAGGCATAGAGGACCCTCAGCAGTTCTGTGTGTGCTCTGGGTCTAGTTTCAGGCAGGTTGTGTGAAGGGTGGTTGTGTGTGTAAGGGTGCACAGGAGACAGTCACCTTTTAACTTTCCTGCTCTTTAGTTTGCTTTTGTGATTAAGTATTCTTCATGTTTGATTTTGCTTGGCTGGAATAAGGTGATTCCTTGCATCTGGAGGAGCTCTGAAGACTGCTGCAGAGATGCTGCCTTCACTCCCAGGGCTGGGAGTTCTCCTTTTGCTTGGTGAGTATTACAGTGATAGGTGTTCCAGGGGGATTTTCCATACCAGCAGCTGTAGCTGAGAGAATCCTTGAAAGGGAAAATGGTGCTGAAAGACCATTAAACATTGTTTGGTGGTTGCTGTAAATCCACAGCCCTTACTTATGCTTCTTCATTGTGTCTTTGAACCAAAATGCATTAGTGCTTGTAGTAAACAGGGTGGGAAGGCAAAATGGGAGTTCATTCTTCTCCTGTCATTGCAGAGCTGCCTGCTCACTGCTCCTGTTGTTGGAGTATCCAGGTGTCTCTGGGAAAGCACTTAAATAATCTTAGCTGAATCTCATTTCCTCTATATTCCCTACTTTCCCTCTGGTTTTTTGAGAATAAGGAATTCCAGAGCAGGATCTCTGTCTCTTTGAGTAAGTGTCAGTGCTTTGTTCTTCCTCGTCATGAGATCATGTTTTCAGTGAATATTGATGATAAAACATGAACTTTTATAATGTTGAGAAACAGCTGCATGAAGGGAGCATCATTTTCTCTGCATAGGCTTAGTTACCAGTGCTAAAGGAAGGAAAACTGTTAAACAGTCAACTTCTTTATTTCTTTAAGTGGTTGTTGCTGTTCAAACTGACCAATGTTTTCTGGGCACCCTGATGAAAATGGGATTTTTCCTATTTTCTATTAACATCCTGGACCAGGAGGGTTGTCTCTGTCCAGCAGAAGTACACACATTGCTTGTAAAACTTAATGACTCTTCATGTAACTGCTTTTAGGTCTGGCAGGTCAGTGATTCTGGTGTGTTCTCATGTTGGTCCTGGCTCAGCGTGCAGCCGTGGGGAATCATTCCAGTTCTTTGGGCTCTGCTTGCCCCATCCATCGACCCATCTCCTTCTGTAGAGAACTGGAGATGGAAGAAAGGCAGAATATCAGCAATGTGCTGAGCTTGTAGAGAACTTGCATCCAGCAGCTTGCATGTTCTGTCCTCTTGGGGATGGAGCAAGGGGAGAAGAAGGAAAACACAGGTTTCTGAGGGTCCCCAAAGAGGTTTCTGAAAGGGAAGGGCTGGAGGTCTAAGTGTAGTGGTGCCACACGATCAGTGTGAATGGCCTTGTAAAGAAGCAGTGGGGAGACCAGGCAGTGCTTGTGGGACAGAAGTGTCCTCATGGAGGAGGAGGGACTGTGGAGAGCAGCTGAACTGTGAGCAGCACAGTGTGTGTATGTGAAGGAGATGGTCTCTTTTCCTATGGAAAGCTTCTCCACAGCCTGCTGTGGCCATGTGCTAATGAAGCACAGGAGTGAACGCAGTGCTGAGAAGGGTCTTACTCCCAGATGATGCACGTGGTTCATGACACGAGCTGAGTCTGATTCCTCGGTTGTGATGGTGTGAGATGAAGGGTTTATTGTCATACAATGAGGATTTTGGTGATAGTAGGTTGGGGTCCTCTCTGGTCCTGCAGGGTGAGAAGCCACCTTTCCTCTTCCCCCTTCTCCCCATGTGGGTGTTTCTGAACGCTGCTCTTTGAGTCAACAGGATAATTCACCTGCTCAAACACACGCGTAAGAGCTTTCCATGAGTGGGAGCCAGAGGCTTGGCTCTGTGTTCCCATACTCCAGTCCTGAGGTGAGCAGGAAGTGATATTCGAGGTGGGAGCAGCCCAGCTTTGTCTGCAGGCAGGGAAGCGTGGCCTTGGGGCCGGCCTCTGCCTCCAAGCTCTTGGTTATCATTTTGGGACCTCTTCTGGGGCTTTTCTTAGGTGTAACGTTGATGTGTTTAGGGCTAAAGCACTGCATCTGCCCAGCTCCGAGTGTGTTTCCTTTGCCTGTTACTTAGTGACAGTTATTTGTTAATTAAATGAGTAAAAAGGTGTAGCAGTTAGTAATCAAAACCTTGGTATACTAATTGGGGACTCATCCATCCCTCCAAGCTATCTTATAATCCCCTTCCTAATGCAGGTCACTGGGCTCATGAGCACATCCCCACTCAGGAAAGGCTCTGCCTTCCTCCTCCTCCTCTTCCCCATCACAGTTGCATGATAAGGGTCTCCTATCCTCTTGATTTCCGTGCCCAAATACCACTGTGCATTTGCCTGACACTGCCCTGGTCCACCTTAGCTCAGTCTTGTGGCCATATGGTGTGGAGGAACCACAGGAGGTTGCTCCTGGGTTTTGGGTTTGGGGCTCAGCTCCTCCACGTTCCCCCCATGGTTCACTTCTGACCATTTGTAGATAACACCAATCCCAACTGTGCTTCCCTCAGGGGAGTTCAGGGGCTGGAGTCACTGGTGCTGGAAGAGCCATGGAGCAGTTGTGCTGAGCCTGAGCTCTGTCACACCTCAGTGTACCCAGCCAGCCCTGGGCAAGCTGCTCCATGGAGCTGAGACATGGGTGAGGGTGAGCCCTGTGGCCACTTCAGCCTCCTGTCAGCTGCAGTGCCTGATCCAAAGGCACTGAGGTTGGGGTGTTCTCCCTGCTGAGAGGTGACTGCTGAACTTCCCGAGCAGATGAACCAGGCTGGCAGTTACTCTGGGCTTGCTCTGTCACACACTGAGATGGGTCTGAGGATGCAGGTAAAGGGGAGGGAGGAGATGGGGCAGGCTGGGCACTCTGTGTGGCTGCAGGTGGGTGAAAGCAGTGAGAGGTGGCTCTGCAGGGCCTCACCCTGGGCTGGGATCGGGCACAGCTGCCCCAGGGGATGGGTGGAGGTGACAGTGGTGACAACAGAGCCCTCAGTGTGCCCCTAGAGACACCCACTGACAAAACCAACAGTACAGTGATTCAGTGCTGGCAAATGGTGCCACTCAGTGTAACCTCTGAAGCCTCCAACCATTGCCTTCTCCCTCTCATTTCATGTAGCACTGGTGGCATTCACTTGTTCTGTCCTGTCAGAAACCAGGGGGAAGTCCTCACCTTCCCTTTTTTCCTATACACAGAAGATGCTGGTCTTGACAGGCTCCTAATCTGGAGTAAATAACACTAATGCCAGGGAGATTTGAGTCTGTTTGTTGTTACTACTTCCCCAAGCTTGCATTTCACCACCTTTCCAGCTTCACAGCATTGGCAAGTAATATGTAAGTTACCATCAGGAACAATGTAAAAGTTGGGAAACAAGGAACAGATGAGGGAGGGCTTTTACAGACCTGCTGAGAGCCAGCAGTGGCAGCTTGGCTTCCTTCAGTAAACCCTGTCAAACTGGGGCCAGGACTGGCCTGAGGCTGTAACATGGTGTTACCTGTGTCCTGTGCACTTTGCAGCACGGGGTGACTTTAGTCCAGTTGAGGACTTGGCAGGAAAAAGGTATGAAACACAACACAGGCTTGTCTATAGCTGACATGTTGATGGGGACACAAGGAACAAGTAGAAGCTGCTTAACTGAAGGTACAGGCATGGTGAGCCAGGCTGAACACTGACCATGGGCTGGCCATGGTGCATGAGGGATACCAGGAGAGATGGACCATCCTGGAGTGTTGTTTCTGCCCCTTTCTCTGCCTTTTCCTCTTTGGGAACAGAGATGTGTGCAATCCCTTGTGTCGTCTGTGTCTGCTCACCCAGTCAGCTGTCACAGAGCCAAAGAGAGACCAGCAGAAAGGCCTGACAAAGGATTCTGTGAAATCCAGTGTCAAGAATGAGGACTAACACAGTGTAGTGGGATGAGTGACTGAGGGTCTGTGAAGCCACGCAGGGGCTGGATTGTGGGAATGAGCTTTGCCTGCTAAAATCATGGCACACTCTCTTCCAGGTTGGCACGTCACTGCTGCCCCTTCTGCTGGGACACATCTGGTAAGGCAACTGTGTGTGTTTAAAACACATCTCATCTGTGTCTGTACTTGCAGATCATGGGTGGGTTGGTGGTCAGGGTGGGCTGTCTCCTGAGAGCAGTGCATTGATGGGAATCAGTTGCCAGATCCAGGGTATGAAGGTGGATAGTAACTGCCTTTCCCCTTTGTCTCTCAAGCAGTGAGTGGAGTGGGAATGGCTTTTCCAGGTCTTTGCAAGGCCTCAGTACAAGCACATCCCCAGGCAGGCCAATGAAGGTGACATCCATTGACCACTCTCAGATCATGGGGAGAACAGTCCCTGCCATTGGCCTTCATGCCTGAGTGATGGGAGGACTCCCATAACCCTGAACTTCCCTGCTGTTGGAAGTACAGAGCCAGGACTGATGGCAAGATGGGAGCTCTGGATCTGGTCACTTGTGTGTTTTCAGGCCAGGCCTGAGTACAAGTGGTTGCAGCTGACATGCTTGTCTGCATGCACTGATCCCACATAATGCTGTGCTACCATTACCTGCATGATCATTTCACCTCTTGTCTCTTTCTCCTGGCACAGTGCTCCAGCTCCCCTGTCAATGGTGAGTTTCTTTGGTCTTCTTCCATAAGGAAGATTCAGACATAGTTCTGTATATATATTCCTATCCCAATGCCTTTATCTTTGTCTCTCTCTCTTTTTTGGGGAATCAGAATCTGCTGTGTGTGCCTCAGTGAAAAGGTATGTGAACCAACAGCAAAGTCCCTTGGCAGCATTCCCCTTGGGAGTGATACTGGTTTGCTGGGGATGTCACTTTGGGTAGCAGGGAGCCTCCAAAACCAGGTGTAGCATCTTTGTCCCTGCAAAGTCCCAGGGTTGCCTGCGGGCAGGGAGGGCTCTCGTTGTGCTCGTTGCAACAGTGAAGGGAAATTGCCTTCCTGGGGCTCTGTCTGTGTGCAGGACAAAGAAAGGCAGAGCAGGTCCCTGGTGTGTCAGCTCCCAGAGCCTGCTCCCAGAACCTTGGCACTGGTGCTGAGCTTAGCCTGGGTGTTGCTGGGGGCACAGGACTCAAAACAGGTCAATTTCAAGCCTACTTTGAACTAGATTTCAACCTAAGGGTCGACAAATTAAGGAGTAGCCTCTCTCTGCTCCCAAATGGTGCCAACAAACCTGCTTTTTTCCCCACCAGGGTCAGCCAGGAGATGCTTCTTGAGGTAGCCCATAGGCAAGCCTCCCCCTGCAGCCTCACTTTCGGTCAATATGCCTGTGCACAGGTAATGGCAATCCCCTTCTTTTCATGGGTTGGTGTGTTTAGTTCTCCTTTGCAATTCACTTCTATCTGAAAAGCAGTCCTACTGTTGGCTGTGGAGTGGCCAAAGCCTTGTCGAGGCTTTTCTTGAGGGAAGGGATGGGGTCAGACACACAGGGACCATCCAGAGCACTGAGCTGTGACAGTGGCACCTTCCCAGGCAGCACATGCCTCCACATCATGAGGCTCAGGAGTGGCCACACACCACAGAGACCATTCTGGGGCTGTGTGTGGAAGTGAGAGATGCTTTTCCAAACCTCTCAAGTGAGCAGGTGAACAAAGGAGACCCCAAAACAAATTGGCTCTTAGCAACTGGCATTGTGGCATTGAAACAAACCTCTGTGTGAGAGTAACCCTGGTCCATTGGGGTAAACCACAATAAAAAGTGGTTGCAGTGTGGAAAACATCATCTGGAATACTTCAGGTTTACTTCCTTGCCTGCTTTTGTCATTATCTCTGAGCTGCTGCCAGTAATTGCAGTTGAATTAACAACAATTTGTATTTTCCTGTAAATGCTTCTAACAAAACCATGTCATTCCTTCAAGTATTTGTTGGTGAGATTTTCTTGTTTCCTTTCTCCCTGAGAAGTGTTTCTGGAATGAGAAAGTTCCCTGTGGAATTTTCCACTTTGATCAGGTGGCTTTTTGTTTGTTTGGTGTTTGGTGGGGAACCATTGTGAATAAAGCTTTCTAAAGCCACCCTTTACTTGGGGGAGCACAGATGAGGTAACAGAAGGCTCCAGCATTTGGAACTGGATAAGTTTAGACTTGTTTCAAGCCAGTGTATATTGGACTTGATTCTGACTCTTCTGTCACCAGGTTACATCACTTTAATGCTGAATGCTGGTGCGGAGTGAAGCAGACCTGAAGGCGGTTGCATACTGTAGCATCTCTAAATTGACACACCTTTTATTGTCTCTGTCTGCATTTCCCTTTTCTCTTTCAGAGTGCTTGGCTCCAGGACCTTCCAGATGATTTCCTCATATCCTTATATACCTGCCTTGCCCCTAAACCTGCCACTGCTACGGACCCAGAGTACTCAGTTCTTCTCTTCTCCAAATACGATACCAAGAAGCTTATAGCTGCTCTCACCGTGTTCAGCCAACGGGTGGGTATCACGCATCCACTGTTTGTTCACCTGTAACATTAATGGCATTCACTGACATTACCTTGTAGTTTTACCTTAACATTACCTGATTTTAAGAAGGGCACCATTTCAATCATCAAATCTCCACCAACGTGGAGTTCTGTGCTGTGAAAAGTAGCTGGGCAGCTAGAGGTAACAACCATGAGTTTACACAGGATGGCTGTTCCTAATTGCAGTGGCCACACAGGCCTAGGGTTCCAGTGGGAATTACAGGCTGGCTGTACTTGAACTGTGTGGAGGAGTCACTGCTCACAGAGGGGACTCCTGCTCAGGGTGATTCTGTTCATAATGCTCAGGTTCCCATGGATTTCTGTTAATGCTTGATTATAGCCCATATTCACTGGAATTCTCGTGTTCTCTTGCCTTCAGTTTTCTCATGTGCCTCTTTCTCTGGAGTGGAACATGATCTTCATTAATGGCCTGTGGGAGAAGATGCTGGAAGTGCCTGACATTCACAGCCCCCCTGTTTTGGCTCAGTGGGTCCATGAGGGGCTTCAGCCATTCCTGGTCAAGCCTGAGGTCTTTGCTTGCCTCCGTGCCAAAAACCTGTTGTGTGAGACATTTCAAATGATGTAAGTGCTGAACACAACCATTGTTTCAGTCCATGTTGCTGAGATAGGGAAGAGGCCCTTACTGCAGCCTCTCAACACAAGGGGCTAAACCTTGTAAGCACTGAACTGGTGGAGGCCCAAGTGGGGTGTTTGAGAAGCTCTCTTCAAAGCTTTATAACACACCCACTGACCCTGTAACTAGTCCTCTGTCAGTCAATGTGTGTGCAATGACCCTGCTTTGGAAACACAGGGCTAAATGATTGTGGGAGCTGTGGGGAAGGTGGTCACGCTGGTAGCTTTGAAAAGGGATGTGGTTGAGAATATCAGTCTCCAAGTAACAGCCGCTTCTGTGAGCTTCCAACCCTGCCAGGAGTGGATTTGGCTACAGCTGTGTTTGAGATCTGTGCCTTTCTTATCCATCTTTAGAGTTGCTGCCCTGAATGGCATATATTCTGACCTTCCAGTGGAAGAACAGAGGAAGCTTTATGCTGGGATCAAATACTACCTCATCCAGGATGGTAAATGACTTGATTTTCTATAAGAAACAGCAGAATGCCTTAAGCGTATTGTCTCTTCCATGGACATAGACTGCAATATGACAGTGATAAGTGGTTATCAGGAATTCTTTCCCTGAAGACTCTATTAATCCAGGATTTTTATATGCTGACTTGCAACCTGTGCAAATGGCATTTGCTGCTTTGTTGTGAAAGAGCAGTGCAAGGTTTGGTTCTGAGAGCTGAAGACTGGTGATGAAATGTTTGGAGGGCTGTGAGAGACTGAGGCATCTGTCTTGTGTGCATTTGTAATCTGAATGCACAAACACGTGGATTTGAGCTTAATGTGTGACCAGAGGCACTTGGGCAGCTCCCTGCTGACTGATTTCTGAGATAAGACTGAAGCCTATTCCACACTTGGAAGTCTCCAGTCTCCCCTGGGTTCCTGATACAGTGCAAGTCTACTCTTATGCTGTCTGCCTGTTTTTCAGAATCAAACCAGAAATGCTACAGTGCAGCCATTCCAGGTCTGAATTCCACTGCTTGGTTTGGAAATTATCTTGGATCATTTTTGGAGCATGCTACTGTTGGAGACCTGCAGCTTTTTGGTGATGAAGCAACAGTAAGTGCAGGCTTATCATCATGCAGGTGATGAAGAACCTGAGGTGTGCAGAGTGCCTTGGGGTTGTCTTCCTGCCCTGACCAAAATTCATGGAGATGCTGCCAGCAGGAACGTTTCTCTTGTTTATTTATGGTGAACAGTGACTTCAGTTCTTCTTTTTCCCTCCCATCATGATTTCTTGTCATGAGTTACTTGCATATAAGTTGGTTTCACATCAGTAGTTGTGCAGAAAGCAAACTGGAGTCAATCAGAGGAGCAACCTCAAGAGTGGACCGATGTCTGGGCCTGGTTTAGTGAATGACTGTACCAGGCCTGCATGTGTGAGTGGTGCTGCAGGGGCAGGACCATGTCCTCTAGAAGCTCTTCCAGTCAGAGAGGTTGACATGTCCTCAGAGTGCAAAGATAAAGAAAACAAGGTCCCAGGATATTACTTGAAACCAAAAATTACTCTCCTCACAACTTCAAAGCTGGTGACAAAACCCTTATTGCTTGAAGTGAGATTGGTTCAAACTGTCCCTAAATGATTGTCAGGATTCCAATATGCATCTAAATTAATTTTGTGTTTCCTTTGTCAATCCCCTCAGCTTCAAAAGTTTACCAGGGATCCAGTCAATATACAGATGATCGGGAACCTCACCTTGCTCCGGGAGACAGCTCTGTACTATACCTCACTACTGACCTCTGGACCCGATTTTCCCTTATCAAGGTACAGGACCTGACCTGATGTTCTACATGACTTAGTTTTTAGCATGGTACCATGACTTAGCAAAACCTCCCTGGGTGGTGATTCTGATGCCTGCTTCCATGAAACCTCTAAAGCCTCTTTCTGTTCCTCAAATAATTGCATTGCACTTTATCTTGGCGAGGGCCAGACCACAAGTCCCACATCTTGGGCAATGACTGTCAGGCAGTACCAACCACCAGCTAATGACAAGCAGTGCATCTTGTGTGGTTTTGCTGCTGTGCATGACACAGCAGTGCTCTCTGTAAGCAGGAACATCAGGGCTAAAAGGAATGAGGGGAGATGTGCCCTGGAAAAGAGCCTGCTTTTGGAAAAAGGAAAGATCTGACCGAGCCACTCTCTATCATACTGGCAACCTCTCCTCCTTGCCTCCCACTTTCAGCCTCCCAGACAGACTTGTTTGCTACCTGAGCCCTTCTGCAGTGAGCAACCTGAGCAGAGATGATGCTTTGAGCTTGGCCCAGAGGATCACTAAGAACTGCCCATTGAACCTGACACACAGAGGAATAACTAGAGAGGGAGCTCCCTCCTCCCTGACAACAGAGGAACTGCAGGTAATGTCCCGTCCAGCCCTGCAGCTCAGTTCTTCATTCACCTACACAAAACGTGTGAGGTTGAGGGTTCATGTACTTGCTGTTTTTATTGTGGCATCTGGCTGGTATCTCCTAATCTGATTCCCAGGGGGAAGGCAGTTAATCAACAGGCTTCATCACACAAGTTTGAGGCAGAAAGCAGTGCCTTAGGACTACTATCCAGAGGCTGTAGCATCAAACAGCCTCACCTCATTGCTTCTCTGACTTTCTCCTCTGTCTATGTGGGACCTTTTCAGGTTGCATCCTTTTTGGTGAGAAAATTTGAGCACTTCCCTCCTGAAATCCTGCGTGGATTGGGCCAGGCTGCAGTTGGACTGTCCATATTCAGCATTGAAAACAGCATCAGTGCTGAAGACCTTGAAGCATCTATTCCTGCCCTGGCTAAAGTTCGTGGCTGGAACTCTGAGCAGTCCAGCACCATTATCAACAAGCTGCTTCGCTCTGGCTATCAGGTACAAAGGATAAGGTCCACCCAAATGCTCCTCACGTCTGGTAGAGGCAGCTGCCAGCAAATGAGGTTTGGTGCTTCAGGTACTCATGCCTGCATGTATTCCCTTTCAGATACTGGATGGACAGAGCCTGGCAAAGCTGGGGAGCTTGATGGCTGGCCTCAACAGCAGCACGCTTCGAAGTCTGTCTTCAGAAGTGATCTTGGAAGCCATTAAGTTGCCTGAGTTTGCTGAGCAGATGCTGCCCCTGCCCTCTGCTCTGAAAATGGCATTTGTGGAAAAGGTGAAGTCACTTTTCTCTTCAGGCACCATAAAGGAGCAAAGCTCCCGTGACTCACAGCTAAGAACACCAGTTACCTGGGGCCAGGCACTGACACACACCCAGACAGCATTCCCTTGGGGTGTTTGTCATTGCTAAGCACAGTGTGCAGCAGGACAGGCCTCTCAAGTCCCTGTCACTGTGCCTGCGTCACGTCTTTGGCTGCCAGCCAGTGTGTCCTGCCCAGCCTCTTGGGACAAGGGCAAAAGGGACAGTTGCTTTATGGGGTAATCCCATAAATTGCTCCCCAGTGACTTGAAAAGATGCTCTCAGAGAAAGGATATTGCCATGGTTTGGAGTAAGAACCTTTGAGAAGTGAAGGTGGTTTAGAAAGTCCCTTTTAGGGTAGACTGTTCCTTCAACAATGCACTATTTCATCCCCCATGTGATCCTGTAGGATACAGACACCCCTTTGCTTTTTATCTTGCCAGGACTTTACCCTTCAAGTTGCATGTGTAGCATTCAAGTTTGTTGTTACTCATCCTCCCTCTGGTAGGAAAGACTCTGAATTCTGTTTGGCACCAGATGCCCTGCTTATGGCATGTTCTGGGGCAGCGATGCAGTGTGAAGCATTAGGGAAATAACATCTCATTCACCAGAGGATTGTGCCTTCCCAAGTTGAGACATAGTTTGTGTTGGCAAAGAAGACAGGTATGTCCCTCCTTTCTGGCCTGCTAAACATTTTTAGGGCATAAAGCCAGGAGGTGGGAAACTGATAAGAGAGAGAATCGTTCCCATTCATCAGGACTCCAGGTATTAGCTCCAAGCAGCTCTCCTGGTCTGATGAATGTGTCAAACAGGAAATATTTCATACTGTTGGGTCTCAGAAACAGCCAGATGAGCAGCAGGGGAATTTGCCTGGCTGCTTTCCAATTTGTCTCTTCTTTGCCAGCAACTATTTGCTTTAGCCACAGTGTTTGAATGGTACGTCTTGGTTTTGTTTGGTTTTCTTTGTCAAGATTTCCTCCAGTATCCACCACTCTGCTGACCTGGTTAAATATATCCCTGATGCTCTGGCCACTTATATTCCAAAGTCACTGCTTGTTTTTGGGGAGGAGAAACCCAATATTCAAGATCTCAACAGTAAAACATGGACCAGGGAACAGGTAATATGCTGGAGGCTTGTATCCTTCCTACCCCTCAGTGTCACCCTTGGGCTCTGCAGAGCTGTGGGTCTCCAAATCTGTCTGAGATGTGAATGTTGCAGAAGAACAGGGTAAACCATTGACACTCTGCTTTGCTTCACAGGCTGCCGTGTTTTTCAGTGATGTGATAAAGACAGAGCCTGACTTCAGCAGGTACTGGTTTTCATCCTCCTTTTCCCCTGTTTTTGTTTGTTTTCATTGCAATTTCCATGTTTCCTTTGGTACATTTGGTACCATCGTACTCAGTCTCTAACAACAGATGGGAAATATCATGCAAACCCAAACACAGGCACATAGCATCAAGATTTACCAGGGTGTCAGCTGCAAAATGTACCCGTAAGCCACACTTGCTTTCTGAAGTGATGCTGCTGGCTCAGACTGCATCTGGAACCTTGCTCTGACTGCCTTGGGGAAGGCATTTCTAACTGGAGAATGTGTCAGTCTTCCACAGTGCTATTCCAGAGATTAAATTCAGTGGGGCTGGTTTGTGTCCTTTGTCAGCTCTCACATCTGAGATGAAAAATGTTGAAACCCATGATACAGATCTGCAAGAACAATGGAGTCAACACCAGTGTCCTGCTGATTTCATGAAGCTTTTCCATATAGAAAACCATGGAAGTTTTAAGGACTTCTCCCTGAGCTCTCCCAGACTGCACACTGTTCAGTGATGAGGATCCACACAACTCCACTTCACTTTCATGTGTGGCATGGACTGAAAACACAGGGAGGAGCCTGACCTTGTAATTCAGGATACAGTGATACTGCCTGGGGTGGGGAGTTTGTCCCTGCATTTCTGCTTCCACTCTGAGTCTCTAGATGATGTTCATTTGACCAGTGATGGCTTCTTGATCTCTCACACAGGTCAAGACTCACAGCTTTGAAGGGCTGGAGTTTGAAGAGCATTAAGCTTTGGGAATGGGGGAGGTTTGTGGTTGCTGTATTTGTCCTTGCCCTTCTGATCTGCCTTCTGTAAATGGTCAGGCTTTCCCAGTCAGTCCTCCAAGGCTTCACATGTGCAGCTGCCAAGGAGGTGGAAGAAGAAAGATTTCAGGAGCTGGCCAAAGTCATGAAGAAGAAGAATGTCAAGTTAGGAGAAGACCAGGTCAGTTCCTGTGTTTCAGAATGCCATGTTTGATGTTGTTATGCCAGATAGCAATGAGGATGGTTCAGCAAGAACAAAAACACTTTGAGCTTACGGGACTGGAACAAATGTAACTGTATCTCCATCCCACACATCTGAATTTCCCTGAAGAGAGGAGAAGTCAAACCCCACTTGGTTCCTCAGGAACCAAACCCTCTGATTTCTGTCTTTGAAGCAGAGTAAAACCTTTATATTTGCTTTATTTCTTCTTATGTTTTCATGTTCTTCCTTTGGCATGAACCGTGGTGTCCTTCCAGCTGAATTGCTTAGTGAAGATGGTGACACTGCATGGGATTCCCAAGGATTTAGATTGCTATCCCAAAGATCTCTTGCTGTTTTTAAGGTAACTGTGCAATGGTTTTCGTGTTGTTGCCTTGATACTTAGTGGGGAAAAAGAGGTACTAATTTATAGCCCAGCTAGTAATGACTACTTCATGTCTGATAGGTATTTCAAACTTGTTCAGGCCTCCTTACAGCGGGAAAGAATTAGGTTGCAGGAAGCTTTCAAACTGGTTTTAGGGTCCTCTCAGACTCAGCCATCCCATCATATTAATATAAACAGTATGAAGCTCTTGTTAAGAGCTGTCTGTTTGGATATGGAGCCAGTTTGCAGTTTTAGTTCTTTCTGGCCTCTGTGAACGTGCCCTTCCCTTCCAACGTGAAAGAAAACAGTAGAGTGGATTTCTCTGTTCCAGCAGCCACCCCCGGCGGTTCTATATCCAAATCTTGGACAGTTTTGAGCCAAGTTTCACAATAAATTCCTTGAGGTGAAAATGAATTTTTACAATATGTGGATTGGGAACTTTGGGAAGAACAATTCATAGAGTTTAGCCTGCAGATGTGGAAGACATTACATTGGACACGGTCTGTGTTGAACAGCCTTGAGCCTGACCAGCTCTTTGGTACCATTCACTGCAATTCATGGTGTATTTGTGTTTCTAGTCCCTCAGACTATGCAGCAACAGGGAGCTGCAGGCAGTACTTTGCTAATGTTGGGAAAGCAAACCTGGATCTTCTGCAGAGAGAGTCAACCCAGCGCAAACAGCTGCTCCTGGAAGCTTTAGCATGTTTGGTACGTGGTCAAGGGAGAAGCCTGGGGGCAAGTGGGGGTTCTCAGCTGGCAGCAGGAACAAGAATGCTCTTCTCAGTGGCAGCCAGTTCTGTTTCATGCCTCTGTCTTGTGTTATTTCAGAGAATTCCTGGCACACAAGTAACTGAGGAAAACGCAGAGGTTCTGGGACGTCTGGTCTGTGACCTGGGTGGAGAATACATTACAGGTTCTGGTGGGAATCTGCTGAAGCAATTAAGCCAGTGTGACTCTTTCCTGCCTGACCAAAGAGAGGCCATTAGGAGCATCATCAGCAGTGGAAACACTACATTTGGGTATGCATTTTTCTTTTGGCATCAGCAAAACAGTTCCCTTAAAACTCCAGCCAACCAGCTTGATCAGAAACTGGAATACTTCCTTGCTTTTGACTTTCACATTGGGCCTTTTACATTGGTTTGTTTGAACTTCTCTCAGCTGAAAGGTTTGGCTGGAATTCCACTGAGAAATACATTGTCACCTCTGTGTCTTACCTGCTCGAGTTACAAGAGCCTTTCCTTTGGTCTGTTTTTCATCCCTGCCCATGGCAGGGGGTTGGAACTAGGTGATCTTAAGGTCGTTTCCAACCCAAACCAGTCTAGGTTGTATCCCAGGCTGTATCTGACAGAGACATGCTCCAGGGAGGCAAAACATCTTCCCTTCCTGTGTCAAATGCCCTGACATCTTGGCACAGAATTGGGCAATAGTAAGCAACAGATATTCTTTAGGTTTCATGCTTAAGAAAACATGTATTTGTTAAATGCCATTTTCTCATCCAGCTGCTCTTGTTCTTGTTACTGTAAGTTGCTCCTGCTCTGCTGGAATGAAGTTGTGTGTAACAGAACGTGAGAAGTCTTAGGATTTAAATCTTGTCTTTTCTTCAGTTCAAATGCTACAAGGACATAATCCTGGCAGTCTTTAAGGTGTTTTTTTTTCCTCTTTCTTCTTTGGCTCTTCCTTGAAAGCTAATCCCTGCTAACTTTTGTATGCAGACCTCCTGCAGCATGGTCAGCTTTCACCTTGAATGAGCTCAGTGGGTTGATTCCTGTATTTGATCACAGCATCTTGCAGCAGATCCCCAAGGTGGGTTATTCATAGAGGGTCCTGCAGTATGGAATAAATACACTGGGGGCTGTTCAGCCTGTATGTTTTCAGTAGTGTCTTCATTTAAAAGTGTGGTGCCAAAGGGGGATGGATAGTCTGTGGGAAGTGAGGGTTGGTCAAGCTGGCAGCCTGGAACTGCAGATCTAGATCACAGTTATCCTCTTCCTGTAACTGCTGGAAGAGGGTGGAAAGCAGTAGTAACTATATACAATGCTTTGTGAGGGGGTAAAATCATTTATGGGCTGTGGGATATGAGTTTAAGCATTTAGAAAGTTGCCTTTGGCTTCCCAAGGAATGATCTTTAGCAGCAGGTCTGCTGCCCATAATACTTTCTTGATGTTTATTGTCTGTGTGAGTAGCAACTTGTTGTGGTGGTGGAACAGCCAGGATTGCAGTATCCCCCTGATGAACCCTCTTCCTTGCAGAATGCTTTAACTGTTTGGCTGAAAAACTTTGCACATGATTCACCTCTGTCAAGGGAAGAGCTGGCCACTGTTGTTGAAGAACTCCTGCCTACCAGGCATAAGCGTGCTGATGGTATGAGAGCTCCCTCTGCTCCATTGCCCCTGGTCTCAGGGTTGACCCTAGTGCTTGTGGATGTCCCTCTGTGTGGCTGAGTTGAACTATGAAACACTGGGTGGCAGGTCACCCAGGAGGAGGGTGGTGCCAGGGTTGCATACCTATCCCTCTCCACAAGGGAGCATTCAAAGCTTTGAAGCACAAGGATTTAACACTGAGCACATTTGATGATTGCTTCAACAGGTTGCCCGTCTGGCAAGCAGATAACAGATGCTGTTCTTGAAGATGACATGATGCCTCTTGGGTACTCACCTGGGGAGTTACGTGCCTGCCTGAAGAACGTCTCTCTGGAGAATCATCTCTCTCAGATACTCACCTATCCCTTCAGTGTTCAGCAGTTGGCTGTGCTGAAGGAGCATCTGGATGAGGTAGTACCAGGCTGAAGAAGGTCCATTTATGGGCTGATGAGATTGCTCAGGGGCTTGTCCACTTGAGCTTAAGTATCTCCAAGGACTGAGACTCCATCATGTGTCTGGGCTCCTCTTCCAATGTTGGTCCACCTTTACTGCAAAGCCATGCATTTCTTAATACCTGATCGGGATTTTCATTGCCTGTTGGTCCTTATTCTTTCCCTGTGCACCTCTGAGTGTGGCTCCATCCTCCCTATAATCTGCCACTAGATCGTTGGAAAGAGTAATAAAATCCTTGCCTAATCTCTTCTTCAGACTAAAACTGCCACCTCCCTCAGTCCCATCACGCCACTTCATATGTTGTGTTCTCTGCGCCCCATCCAGCATTGCCATCTGCTGGACTTGCTGGTCTTTCCTACACTTTGTCCAAGTCTTTCTTGTGCCAGGGAGCCCAAAACTGGATGTAGTATCCAAATGGGCTCTCATAAGTGCCAGCCAAGTGGAGGGGAATAGTAATTTCCTTGAGCTGCTGGTGGTGCTGCTGCTGGGGGAGCCCAGTATTTGATTAGCCTTCACCACTGCCCACTCAGGTCTGTGTTGAGTCAATTCACAGTGCTTGAGGTTTTGGTCCTTCCCCCAGGACCTGCTTGCTTGAGCTATGAAGCAGAAAAAGGACAGATGTGCTCATGCAATCTCACTGGCTTTGATTTCTTATTCCTTGCAGACCTTTTGGGCTTTTCCATGTTAATTTTGCAGAGCATAAATTCATAAACACAGGCATGATAATGAGTGTTCATAGCAATAACAACAGTCTTTCCACAGACATATCCTGATGGGTATCCTGAAAGTCTGCTCTACAGACTGGGCTCCCTCTTGCCTTTCATCACCCCTGAGGATGTTTCCAAATGGAAAATAACTTCAGCTGACACACTGGCTGCCTTGCTCAGAAATGAGCCCCCTGATGATGAGGTAGGAAGTTGGGTTTGCTTCACTGCCTATGTTTGCTACCTTGTTTAGGAGCTGGTGCTTTAGTGGGCTCAAAGATGATTGCCCCATCCTTGAGGTCCAAACTAATCGACTGGAAGTGATTTGGTTTTATTATTGTAATTACTGCATTTGGTTTTTCTTTTGGGGATGAAACCCAGTTCAAATCAAGCCTGTTTTTAGGCTTCTGCAATAATCAAACGATACGTTGACCTGGGAAACCCCTTGAATGTCACCGCTCTGAATGCAATTGGGACCAGATATGTGTGTCTGCTAAATGAGACTGAGCTGAATGCGATAGACTCCAACAGCTTGAAGTAAGTGAAATACTGGGATGCTCTTGGCTTCTGGCAAAAGCATTTTCCCCTCAGCGAGTGCATTTTCCTTTTCACTCAGTGAAAGGAAATCTAGGAAGCAACCTGGTACCTGCTCTGTGCCTGCTGTTCTCCAGGAAGGGCTCTGATTTGTGATCAAGCTCTGCTTGTTGCAGCTCAGCTGACAACGTGGTCTGCATGCATGCTTTTATCTAGAGGCAAAAGAGCTAATGAAATTGAATTTGAAGTCCTTTGGAAAGCCTGTAAATGAAATTAGTTAACTACATCTTTGCAAACACACAAACTTATGCACCATCAGAACCACCATAACTTAGAAGACACATCATTTTGAGCAGGAGGCTAAGACATTATGTTTTTTCTCTTGGCTTCTGTCCATCTCTCTTCTATCTACTGGGAAGAGGGGGGTCACCTTTCCTATGTAGAGAATCCCAGGGAGATACTCAGAATAGTGAAAAATGCACACAAGTTGAAGATAATACAAAGTTTTCTCTTCCTGAATCATCTTTTCTTGTGCAGACTGACATCTCTGAATCCCTCAGCCTGTTCAGAGCGTACGAAAGAGATCTTGTATGCTAAAGCAAAAAGTGCTTTCTCAGACCAGCAACGTTCACCTGCTTACTATGAGCTTATTGAACCATATCTGGGTATGTGAAAGAACAGTATGTTATGGGGAAAGAGAGAGGTTGTAGCCAGAAGCTGAATAAGTATCTAATATGGGAATTCTCAAAGCCAAGTTGTTAAAAGTTTCAGTCCTTTCCAGCATGTAGATGGAATAAAATACTCTTGAAAGATTCTCTACCTGACTTAGTTGCCCAGATCAATTGTCAGGGAAAATCAAACTTATGACTTCTGGGATGGGTAAGATCTGCTACATCCATGAGAAATCAAGCTGCTAATGCCCTTCTCCATATTACAAACCATAGAGTCTTCCCTGTTAAGCCAAGAGTTTATTCACAGCCTGAACAAACTCTCCTTATCCCTCTGCCTAGCATCTGGCATTGTCACAGATGGGTTTAGTGGCCAACACCATATAATACTTCCCAGAAAAATGAAGTAGTATCCATGTATTTTGCAGTTGGAACTCACTCTGTTAGGAGCCCCAGCCTGATAAATTTTGGAGACATGGTTATAGCTCGTGTTATATAGATACACAGCACTGCATGTGTGATGCTGTCCTCCATGCTCTGATCTCCTTTCTCTTTCTGGTCCCAGGGGGTGCTCCGGCTGCAGATCTCAAAGCTCTAAGCAAGGACAACGTGAACATGAACATTAGTACTTTTATGAAGTTAAGAAAAGACTCTTTGATGGTGAGCTGAACCTTGACGTTGTTTGGCTCCTTGCATTTGTATTGTGCCAAATAGCTGATTTTGGTTGTGTTTGTCCATTGGGGTAAATCAGGAGTCACTCCATCAAACTCATTGATTGTCCCAGTTGAAACCACTCACCAGAAACTGGTATTCCTTGTTCTTCACATTTCTGATAGAAACCTCATCTGTCTCTTGGTCAGAGCTGTTATTTTGTTCCTGCTTTATACCTCTAATTCTTGCTTTTTGATTTCTTCTAGAGCCTGACACCTTTGGAGGTTGAGGGCTTGCTGGGGATACATCTTGGTGATCTGAATAAATGGCAGAAGACCTCTCCCATCCGGGAGTGGGTCCAAAGGCAGAAACAATCCGAACTGGATAAACTGCATGTTGGGCTCACTGGGGGAACACAAGAAGGCTACATCAACATTGTCACACCCAAATTTCAGTGTAGGTATCATGTTAGAGCCTCTGAGCATCGTGCTATTAGGGGTGGTTAGTTATTATAGATAGAAAGCCAAAGATCTTCCCTGGATGTGGCATGAAGAGGTGTGTTTTGCTATGGGGGAGCAGTTCAGTGGCTGATTTCTTTGCACTAATGCCCCTCTTTTTCCTCTAGCACCATCCTCAGCCTCTCTGGGTACCATGGCCATGACATTCCTGCCTACTGTGCTTTTGAGTTTCCTGATGATGTGGGTCTTCTCTTGAAAGTCTTCCCTCAAGAGAAAGCAAGATGAGGAGGACCAGCCTATGACCTGCTCCGAGGCCTGTTGGGACAGCCATGCCTGGGGGGTGAGGGGGTGCTCAGTGCTAGCAGGCAACTGTTATGAGGCCAGAGTTCACTTTTTAGGTACTTTTGTCTTTCATACCACTTGGAAAAAGAGTCTTGTGTCTGAAGGGAACATTTCAGACTCTTCAGAGCAGGATCTTTGACTTTTGTACAGACCAAGCCCAGGTAAGCCCCAACCATACTACCACAACACAAATGATGTCAGTATCTTACTGCACAACCCTGGTGGGTTTCAGGGTGAGCAAATTGGCTGCTCTGAGAAATGTAATTGTTAACATGCAAAGAGCCTCATCTCTTGCCACTGCCAAGACCTCTCAGTGGGAGTGAAGCTGATCGTAAATGAATAATGGAAGTAAGTAAAAAATGCCAGAAGCAAACTGATGAGTTGCTGTTGTCTTCCCTTCATTCAGGCTGCCACTGCCTCCGTCTTTGTGGCTGCAGATGCTGGTTCAAAAGGCCAGAAACCCCAGACATGCCTGTTACTTTGGTGTTGACCACTCAACCCTCAAGAGCTGAGGCTGTTCTCAGCTTCCTCATGGGGAGGGGATAAGAACTTTGTGTTACATGTTTCAATGCTTCTTTTTTTTCCCCCACTCACTGGGAATTTCTGTCCAAAAAAGCCTCAGCGTAGCCTGTTCCCAGCCCCTGAAATCCCACTTTTCTCCCAGGAGGAAAACCTGCCTGCAAATACACTGTAAAGGCTCATTCTCCTGTTCTGTAAAGCGTGGACAACCTGGTTTGTCCTTCACTGCAGGCTTCTGGGGGGAAAGAGGCACCTCCCACTGCCTGCATCCCGTGGCGCTGGGACACTAGCTAGGGTGGGAGAGAGCCTGATGTCAGAAACACTCTGTGTTTGGAACAGCATTGATCCCCTGATGGAAACCTTGAGTTGGTGCTCTGTGCTTTGAGTTGCTTTCAACAAACGACATGCAAGACTCAGCCTAAGGAGAATTAAACTATTAAGTGGAGATGTGCAAGTAGGAAGGAGAAACACTCTCTTGTAGTAGAGCTGTTGGAGGAGGAGACACTTAGATAATGAAGAAAGTCAGAGCAAGAGAAGTGGAAACTGTTTAGATTTAAGCTAAGTAGAAAAGCGACAGTACAAAGCACTAAACACATCAAAGAACACATATGATGAGGGGGAAAAACCAAAGGTTGATGTTTTATTATATAGCATCGAATCAACTGTCTTCAGTTACTCATCCCTCTCACTCAGCCTTGTGTAGTTTGAACAAATGTTGATCAAAAGATCTCAGAAGTTCATGAAACAAGATAAATAACTTTGAGTGGATCATTGCTGGGCCATATTGTGCTTCCTTTGCAATAGCCAGTAACTCAAATCCCTGAGTTGTCCCACTGTTTCCACAGATCCCTGTGTGACTGCTTAGAAGTAAAATACTACTCAGTGCAAGTAGAGCTGATGGAACTGAGCCTGCTGTCAGCACTAATGCATTGTCAGACCAGTCAGTATTGCTGATGACTGTATTACATAGAGCAACTAGCTAGTAAGTACCCTTTGGGCTGGAAAAATGTCCTCCTTTCACTGCCCAGCCTCAAAATAATTAGCAAATTCTATGCTGGTATCAAAAGGACAAACTTCTCCTTTCCTGGGATTCTGCCTTCCAGCTGGGAAGTTGCCCACACTGTTGTTTGGTGGGATGGTGGATATTAAAGGAGGGATCCTGTGAGTGTGGTGCTGGAGGTGGCAGTGTCAGAGGAGCCCTCGCAGCAGGGAGCTTCCCACAGCGGTAGTCAGCACATAGACTAGGCAGGAGGAGGGTCTGGATCCTGATCCTAGGTGGAGAACACAGAAAGAATTGGATTATCCAGGTAAATGGCACGTGTGAGCTGTGAGGGCTTTGGGATTCAGGTATCCCAGAGTCCGGACAATGTTCTGGTGACACTGCCCATACCCGTGCCTCAGGCACGGACCTGCACCCCAGTTGTAAATGTCACCTGGCTGTGAGTAGTCAGCAGGACTGAGTCTGTCTTACTTTCACCAGCGTAAAGCAGGAGTAAATCTGAGTCATTCAAGCTACTCAGAAACACTCCACGCAGCTACAATAAGGCCACATCCCTGCCTGGTGCACAGCAGCCCAGTGCTTTGGCATCAATGGAATTACTCCAGCTTTCTGTGGAGCACTTGAAGAAGGTGCTGAGCCACCTCAAGGTGCACCTTGCCAGACCTGAGAGCCCACAAGCTTGAAGGCAGCCAGCTCCAGGGCTGTAACACCCCATGGAGATGTGGCTACTCATCAAGCCAGTGACCACTTGGACAGCAGCACACCAGTATTAAACCTGGCCAGAAACAAGGTGGATCAGCTCCTGCTTGTCAATGAAGACTTCTGCCTGGCCATCAGATCTTAAGCCTTTCCCATCTCCAAACCTTCCCACCTTACCAGCTTCTGGTTTCAGGTGGATGTATCCGTCGGGTGTTGGTCTGGGTGACTCTGGCACACCTGCGGGTGTTGTTTTAGCGGTGTCACTACTGGTGGTGGTGGAATTGGAGCTGGGAGATGCTGGGGGGCCATTGGTGTTGCAAGCTGGTGGTGTTGTCTTGGTCGTTGAGGTGGAGATGGTGGAGTTGGGAATCAGGGTGGGCTTATGGGGAGGGAGGTTTATTTCTGTGCCATTGGGTGCAGAGGTGGAGTTGGTGACAAGGGTGCTGGGAACATTGTGGGTGCTTGGGGTGACGGTGCTACCAGTGGCAGGAATAGGGTGGGGGGTACCCCCTAATGCTGGGGGGTTCATGGATACCAACGGGGTGCTGGGGTTAGTAACAACACTAGTGCTGGTGGTGGCTCCGGGGGTGAGAGCAGGGGGTGGGATGGAGCTGGGAGAGGTGGTGCTGGGGTTGACAAGGGCAAGGATGGTGGTGAGGAGGGTGGCAGCGGGGGGGGTGGCCTTGTTTGTGGTGGCAGGCTGGTGGCTGGAGCATGGGACAATGGGGGTGGTGGTCA
>NW_009919164.1:0-31555 GCF_000696875.1 Nestor notabilis
GGCCGCGGGCGGCGGCCAGGCCGTGTCACCTCAGCCGCGTCCCGCTCCCCGTCCCGGCGGGGCTTACAGTGAACCCCTGTACCCGAACCCCTCAGTTAGCTCCGCCGAAGCGGAGAGGAGAGTACCACGAGCCATGTTTAACTGCGCCCGCCGCACACAGGCGGGCTGTGCGCTGCGCTAGGCCTCGCTTTGATCCCACAGCACTGGACACTAAACTTCTGCGTTTAAAACACTGACATTACTGTTAAATTATGAACGTATAAGTACTTAAGTCTTTAAAGAAAAAACAAACCAAAAAGCTTCAAAGCTCTAAAGCGTGTGACAAATGCAGTGAAAGTGATGTAGAAGCAGTCGCTGTTACCTGTGCTCAGGATGCACAGGGAGCCGTGTCTCACACTCAGTGACTCACACTGCGGGAGAGGCTGTGAAGTGAAGCATGCAAGAACACAAGCTTATGTTAACCTGTACATATGTATAGCGACACAGCTGAATTATGTGATCAAGAAATGTAGCTGTGCGTGATTCCTGTCCTAACCCTGGCTGCTAAGTATACTTAAGGACTGTGGTAAAAACAAAGCATGGAAGAAACGAAGCCGTAAAATGTGTATTAAGCAATGACATGGCCAAAACTCTTCACCTCTCAGAATTACAGTCTCAGCCTTACTATTTAATGGTATATAGATGACAGAAATCCAGGAAATTGTTGAAACAGCTTTGTTAATACTCTGAAGGGTATTTTGGTGTTTCTTTGTAGAAGTTCCTAAAATTTCACTTAGTTCAGGCAGTGGTACCCTCATGCTTACATTCATTTCTTTTAAATCTTTCAAAACCTCAGTGACGAACATTCTTACTCTTTCAGGCGGCTGAATGCAGAATTAGAAGCAAAAACAGAGAAACTGGTGCGACAGGCTGAAGAAGTAATGGTGAGTAGATTGTGCAGACTGTTACATGATTCAGCCTTGATTCACATGCACGCAGGGTCCAGTTTTCAAAAGAAATTATTTAATTATTTAGACAACTAAAAGCTTTTAATTTCTTTTTTTTCCCCCCAAGATTGTAAACTTCTACTAGGAACACATCCAAAACCAATTTTTATATAGTTCCATCAGGTAGTTAGATAACCACACAGATGCATACAGCATTTGCACAGATATACACATAAACCCACGTAAAATCTTAGCTGTTTAGGAAAAGTATCTGGGTTTATGTCTTAAATACTAAAAAAAAAAAACCAACTGAAAGAAATACAAAGAACAAGCAGCATAAATAGAAAAAATTTGGTTAGTAAGAAGAAAATCTTAAAACAGAAAAATTTCCTGTCTTTGTATTATCTTTTAACAGTGATGTGGCTGTTTAGCAGATAGAGTCAAGGCTTTATAGGAAACTTGGACAAATTAAAAAAAGGGAATGGGGGAGGTATGGTTTATGCCCAAAACAGTTTGGAGAAGGTGTTCTACGTATTAGATACATTCATTGTAAATGCACTCAATAAATAAGGCTTCAAGAGCAAATTATTAAGTCTTCAGGAAAGCTATACTTGTAGGCACCTTTCCTGCTGCTGAAACTTCCTTTTTATGTCCTGTGAAAACATACTCTTCTCTTGAGCAGTGACAAGCTGAGGCTAACTGCTTGGCATTTGAACAGAAGCAGATGAAACGGCCAAAATAGCATCTAGTCTCTTTCCTTTAAAAAACAGCAACAGCAAAACCACATGTTGGGTTTTTTTGTTTTGTTTTTTTTTCCCTTCTCCAAATACAGCAGAAGATCAAATATTCTTAGGACACTTAATATACCACATGGCACTGCCAGATTGCACAGATACACATTTAACAACAGGAGAAAAATACTCTCAGTTAAAAATGAAACAAAAAAGCCCCAAACTAAACAACCCCCCAAAAAACAAAACACCAAACAGGACAACTGCATTTTGTTGTGGATTATGCATTCTAACTGTAACTTAGCAGTATAGAAGCTATCTGAACATTCAGACTGAATTGTTCTCTGAAGTACATACAGCAATATCAGTGTCCAATTATAGTCGTTTTGAAAGAAGAAAGATTCATTTCTAAGGTTTATACAATATGGAAAATTGAAAAATTGTTCTACCTGCTGTGCGTTTGCTACTTCCTGTATTTCAGAGAAAAAGGAGGGAGGGTAAAAGTGTCTCAGATGATGCTAAATTGGGCAGTTTTACAGGCAAAAGGCAATTGCATATTGTGGAGCTGGAATAAATGATGGGATATAGCAATGACATTTTAACTTTTCCTCATCCTTTCCTGTGTTTGAGAAGTTCTTTTACACACTAGACTATAGTTTCCATAGTGGACTGGTGTTGTGATCTGTGATTTATTAATATGTAATTAATCTGTAATGGATTATATTACCCAAAAATTGACCTTTTTTTGTTTCTTTTTTTTCTTTTTTTTTTTTTTTTAAATAAAGAAAGGCCAAAGGGAGATACTGTCTAGACCAGGGTCAGTACAGACTGTGTCATCTGCAGATGACAAACAGAGGTATGTGCTTCACAACTGCTGCATATAATTGATGGGAAATCTTTACACTGATCCTGCACACCCTGCCTTGCTCCCTGGTCATGCTCCTGTTTAATCTATCTTTGCAGCGTATTGGATTGGTGGAGTCTCATTTTTTCCTATTATTTGAAACAATTTATGCTAAGTAAATGTTGTTCCTTGTTATTTCAAGGAAGACTTCGTTTTGAGGAAATGTTCTATCTAGGATGCTAAGTAGTGTTGATAACTGTAAAAAAGCAAGGTAAGGCAACAGGTTTATTCGCAGTACAAAGCACTAGACGGCAGTAGATGGTTTGTAACCAGTTCAGCTGACAAAGCGAATAAACAGATAGTGGTTCACATTTAACTTGGCCTAAATGTTCCTGGGATAGGAAGTGCTTGATTAAAAAAACCCAACCATACAAACAAACAAAAAAATCCTCTTCCACCCCCACCCCAACACACAGAAAAACCCAAGACAGACAAACATTCAGCTGCCACCCTCTGGAACTTGGGTATCATTACACTTCTGAGTCCGGCAGCTTTGGCCTGTATGAACGTACATACGGCTGTGGGTTTTGGCCTGTTAAATTCAAGCCCGTTAGCACTGCCGTGGATACATAGCTGTGTTTACTTAGCTGGTCGGGGCGTTATTATTTACTTAGTTGTTCAAGGGTTTGTATATTGACAGCACAGGAAGTGGGTGAATTTAAGATGGACTAATACACACTTTATCAAGGATCTGATCTGTTAGGTTCCTAAAGTTACAAAGCCACTAAGCTAGATAACAGAGATACAGGGCAAGACTACAAGGTGCTTCAAAAGTAAAGCAGTTGGGAAACTTAAAATAGTATATATGAAAGTCTGCTAGAAATGATGAAATAATTACTTCTGTGCAGAGCAAAAGTGAAACCAAAAAGTGAGGGTTTCTTTATGGCCGTAAAAGGGTTTTTCAGTACACAAAAAGTGTGACAGCAAGTCTGTGATAGAAGCCTGGCTATACCATAGAATCATAGAATAGTTAGGGTTGGAAAGGACCTTAAGATCATCTAGTTCCAACCCCCCTGCCATGAGCAGGGACACCACACACTAAACTATGTCGCCCAATACCATCAGAAGTTTGCTGCTGTAGTTAGTTAAAATTATTCCTGAGCTATTTGAAAGCCATATTTGTCAGCTGTAGAGGGGGGAAAAAAAAAAGAAACTCCATGTATTACCAGTATCATCATCCTTTGCAAACAAATTCTGGATCTTGCTTTAGTTTTATGTTCTGTTAAATTGATTTTGAACAGTAGAAGATTTTTAAGAACTTCAAACTAGAGTTAAGTTATAGGGCTGGTTTATGAAGTAATGTGATTGGAGGGTTCAGCCCCACAAAGGAGGTTAATAGCTTTGATGGTATGCATTTGAAATAAATGGGAGCGCTGGAAGAATTAAAAACAGATATTGGCAATTTGCATGTCAGAGAAGCAGCTGATCTACCAAGTACCTACGTAAATGAAAAACGCCTTAAAACACCTTAAAGCAACAAAATTTTTTTAATTTTAAAAAATTAAAATACCTTAAACCAACCACACTCTGTGTGCTGGCAGATATTTATGTGACAGAAGAATTGAAATCCATACTGTAGTGAAAAAAACCAGAAATGTGTGCTAGGAATTAGGCACACTGATTATCCATGAGTGAACATTGAGGCCATTCAATTAGATTAGTTCCAAGTATTTAATATTTAATTTAGATCTTTTTTTTTTCCCCAAAAAATTGTGCAAGCAGATAGACCATAAATCTAAAGGGAGCACTTGGGAGATTTTTGAAACATCCATTTGAAATTTCCATTGAAAGATGTAGTACAAGGGGAAAAAAGAAAAGATAGGTTTAGAGAAAAAAAAATCATTAAGCAAAGTGAAAAAAGGGCAACAAATGCAAGTTACTCTCAAAAGTCAGTGTGTGTTTTAAAATAGGTGGTTTTGGACTTTTTATTGCATTGTTTTTTTACAGAGAAACTTGAATTATGCAGAGACAAAGCAGCTCCAGTGACACCACACTGACATCAGCTTTTGTTTACACTTTCCCTCCGCAGAGTACTGCCAGGCTCATGGCGATGGGAACTGTGCGCATGGACAAGCATGCTATAGGCTTTGAATAGGATTAGCAAACACAAAGGGTTTGCTCATGCACATGCACCTCCTGTTTACATGCAGAGATGGAATTGTGAAACATTAGCTTCTGTTTCGGTGTTGCCACAATACTCCAGCTACTTACTTATATACCTTTGCAGGATTTACACATTCATTTCACTTACCACACAACTATAGAACTGTATTACGAGGTTTTAAAAATGAGTTGTCATGTGTGGGGAGGTGGAAATAAATCGTTAAGGTTAAACAAGTTTGAGGAATTCAGTGAACAATAAGGGTTTTTTTTGTTCCTGTTTTTTAAAGAAGGCCCTGAGACAACAGCCATAGCAGGAACAGATTAGTCTATTGATGGAAAGAACATTATTGTCTTCTTGAGTACAGAAAGCATTGTATTTTCATATATTTTTCAGAATAACATAAAACTGCTATTTCTATGGCAGCAAATCCTCACCTTCTGCATGCTCCTAATGCTAGCCAATAGGAAGGAAGCATGTGGAAAATAGGGTAAATAGACAAAAACTAATCATCCTATTCTTGAAGTCTGTTGCCAGCCACACACAGATGATTTCTCCAGTTGTGTTTTTGTTCATCTTGTTGCTGGTTGGTTGGGGTTTTTGTTGGTTTTTTTGGGGGGTTGGTTTTTTTGTTTGTTTGGGTTTTTTAATAAAATATGGAGCTTTGTGCAGATAATTCTTGTTGCTGAATGGATGTCTGTGAAATTTCTAAAGGCAATATCTAAACATTTGCTCAAATCAGCTGGGGAAAAAAATGAGGTGACTTGATGTGCCTAAATTTAAATTTTATTCCAGATCTTTTATAAGACAGCATTTTAATTGAAGTAAAAGAATTATAAAGGGTAGTAAAAAGGTAGCCTTTCAGTGCAATAACACAGATGCACCTAATTCATTCTGAAAGCAAAACCGAAAGCATGCTAAAACTTTCTGCTTTTTTCCCAGCAGAAAAATAATATCATTTAACCTGAAGTTCAGCTACTAAGCAGCATGGTTTTCAGCCAAATAAGCAGATAAGCAGCAGTCACCTGAATCGCAAGAGATTCAGATTGTGGTACCTAAGTGAACTGCTGTATTAGACACCCTCAACTCACCTCGTGATTTAGATAGCAAGTAAGGTGGATTGGAAACACAGAGAATGAGACTGAATTTATGATTGAACTTAGTATGTGTTCCTATCTTAGCTGTATTCATTTCAGACATATAAAATGTTATACTAATTCTGGCAGGAGGGTGTCAATTTTTATTGTAAAATGTTTGTTATACACGTTCAGTGATTTTTTAATTATTTTCATCTTTTTCTGCAGAGATCCACTCTGTCCTCAAGTTTCTTCTCTTACACACTCTCACACTAAGGTATCAAAGTTAAAACTATCCTGGTTCATTTGTCTTCTAGTATGATTTCCATGTATAACTTTTGGTTTTGAGGCTGTACTACACTGGGGACTTACATGGGTGGGAAGCCAAAAGGAAATGATGTTCAAAACCGTGCTACAGGAACTGTGTTACCAGGGTTTCTCAGTGCCACTGGTGGTTAAGTGGGCTTATATTTTATTCTTGTGTTCTGAGTTTCCTCTTCTGTAAAGCATTCACAGAAGTGTTCAGTGTTTGGAACATCAAATTAAGTGCAAAATATTAAAACATAATTAATTTCTTCCTTTCTCCTCTTTCCTTTCCCACCAGTATAACACTAAAGGCAGTGCTACTGTCTTCTAGGTGTAATAATAAACAAGTAGTCAAAATAACTGAGTACAGGAAAGGAAATAGAATGGGAAAAGGAGACTGAGAAATGGTCTCCAGTTACAATTACACTGAATCTTTTAGGAGGTGAGCTAAAACTTCCGAAATACTGTCCTTATTTATCAGAATAGAGTAGAAATTTTGTTTGGGTGAAAGTAGCAAATATATTGTTAGATCTTCCTTCTACAGGGAATTTGTAAGATGAGAATAAAATATGCATAAAGATAGCATGGTTTTGAAGGTATGAAAGTATGAAGTTCTAAAAGAAAGGCACTCTTGTGACAGCCCAGTAGTTAATAACTTGATGGCCAAGAGCCTTACTTATGCCTGAATTTATTATGAGTACGTGTGCGAAACCTCCCACAAACAACTGACTGTTGGATGTATTATGATTTGGGCTTATGGTCATAAAAGTAGCAAGATAAAAATGAGTGCAAATAAAACTGAAAAATTGTGCTTCTGAAAATTTGAAAAGTATCCTTGAGTCTAAATATGTGAAGAAAACAAACGAATTTCATGCACAAGGCACTAGGAAAAAAGGGAAAAAAGTAATTCCTAACTAATTAAAACAAAAATAAATCACTACTTTCTGAAAAAATTTGTAGCCAGCAAACAAGAAACATGCTTCCATGCCCATGGCTCAGAACAGACCGTACTCTGGAAATAAAGGGAAAAGAACAACTTCAAGGTATATATTACACACCTCTTTTTGACTGTAATAAAATATTTTAGTTGCTATTTTTGTCTATCAGGTTATTTTTATTCATGTATGCTTTTATATTTATATATACTTGTGTAAATAAATGTATCAGACTTTTGGTCCTGCTCAGACAGCTCCACCATGTAGCTATCTCTGCTCACCAAGAACATACCAGAAATTATTAGGGAACATGTGTGATTAATATTACAACAATTAAACTGTTGCTTTCTGCTCAAGCATTCTCAGGGCTGACAGTTAAATTTTAACTCAAGTGAAAGGATGCCTAATGAGCATACATGTGGGAAATACATAATCTGAATCAACCTGAGAGAGCACACTTAGGTGGTGCAGACTTATTTATGATCAGACTTGTGATGGGAAATAAGGCTCTCGAGTGTCTCCTCTATTTTGGTGAATCTTGGTCTCACAGGACAAGAGAGAGTCAGTAATAGTACTACAGCTTTCTGGAGTTTTAAGCTGAAAAGCTTCATCTCTGACGATAGCAAATTCAAGGCTGTAAAAGCAAGAAATGGAGATCTGGACGACAGGAAAGAGTAGTGAAATGCATAAAATCCTGGGAGCAAATTAAAATTGCCACAAGATACGGACAGATGCCAAAACAGGACGAAAACTGGCTGCAAGGTGGCAGAACATGTAATTGACACAGGCCGAGGTTGTCTTTCAGGACTTGGAAGTCACTTGTGGACCCTCTGGACTTCTCCTGGGCAGCTCAGGGGAGGCTGTCATGCTGGCACCACTACATGAGATTTAGAAGTGAAATTGTGCAGCTGCAGGGCCTTGGGTGCACCCAAGGTTGTGGGAGAAAGTTAGCAGCTAGGAGATTGGCAGCTGCACTGGGGTAAGGATATATTGGAGTAAGAATTTAGAAGCTTCAGCTCCTGTAGGAACTACTTCATCTTTTTATAAAA
The DNA here is from genome assembly GCF_000696875.1 of Nestor notabilis. Lineage (NCBI taxonomy): Eukaryota > Metazoa > Chordata > Aves > Psittaciformes > Psittacidae > Nestor > Nestor notabilis. The sequence continues at coordinate 8,029 of NW_009919164.1, forward strand.
GAAAGACGAGGAGCTACCCTGTGTAGCAGTTGTGTCACACACCTTGTGTTTTGAGTTTATGAAAACTTTGGTATGCTGCTTCCAGGATCAGTGAAGTTTCCTAAGCCAGGCATAATGATACAGAAATTGTGGTAAGGTGGGAGTATAGCTAGAAAGGACAGAGTTCTGTCAGTTAAGATGCAGGGTGGGGGGAAATAGCTGAATTTAAGGCAAAGAACAGTAGCTAAAGCCAAGAGAACATTCCTGTTTCTTACTTTTACTCTGATTTAGTTATGAAGTTGTTGGATGAGAAGATCATGCCAGAATCTTCTCAGTAGAAAATAGTACTGGCTTCTCTGCCCTCTACATTATATGTAAATCACTGTAATTGTTTATGTGGAATGCAGTAAAGGAATCTTACATAAAGAAAATGAGAAATTGCCATCAATGTGTCTTTCATATGAATGCAAGCAATGAAGTTGCATTAGGTAAATAAATTTGCATTTTCTTAAAAATAGCAAATACACTATATTTTTGTAAATGTTAAATTATACACTTAAAATGTAAGGTCTGCTTTTTTTTAGCTCAAAAGTAAGAAACCTGGAAGCACAAAGTGCTGATGCTGTTGCAGTACTGGAGGATTGCACAGATTTTTCTTCAGCAAAAACAATAAGTAAAATTGAAGAAAAACTAGAGAAAGGAGGCTTACCAGATTGTCTAGATGATGATGCTATTCCAAGTGCTGGAAATGAAATTGGAGCAGGTAGGTTTCCTCCTGTGGGTAAGTAGTTTTATTTTTCTTTCCTGACTGTTAGAAATGGGTTCTCCTGCACAAAAAAATAAAGGAAGAGTTTCTGTAGAAATTAGAGGAAAAGTTCTAAAGCTCTTAAGTTAAAGGCAAAGGAAAAAGAAGGTGTTTCTTCTTTATGTAGTCCTAGAGAAAGATCAGGTCACATATGAATAATCATGTGAAGAAGTGAATTTTTATCTTGATTTCTACCTTTGTAGGAAGATATTTGAGTGGTTACGTATGTCAAATTTGTGCATAACATTTGATTCATTTTACTGGGGGAATAGAAAGATGTGATAGTAAGCTTCTATTTCCAAAAAGATGAACTTCCATCCTTTGCAGATTCTGCCCTTAGAGTTAAAAAGCTTTCTTCAGATCGGGGCTGCGGATCTTAGTAAGTAGCTTAAATGAAGTAATGCTTCAGTTACAGTGCTTGAATGAGAATTCTCCAGATACTTCTCCACTCCACATGGTGTGTTTATGTTTGTCCTAGAAACAGAGCAGGAAAGGGGATTGCAGCATTTGCCAGTGAAGCTAAAGGAATGATGCACATCTGTCTTTTTGGCTCAGGTATAATAAAAGTGAGTTTAGATAGTTTCTTACAATGCTAAAGCAAGCATGAAGTCAGAGATTCATTGCAGCAGTACAAAATGCCCCAAACCTCCTCTTTTAATCCAACAGTTTGAAGTAAATGTAGAGAACTAAATAGGCCCTTGTAACAGAGCAGCCTGATCCCTTAGTTGGAATCTCTCAGTAAAGTGATTCCTTGGGCTTATGTGCCTGTGGTAGAGTTTTTAGGCCAATGTGCTGGTAATGTTTGATAGCATTGTCCTTTCCCTGAGCTTCTTGCTGTGCTCATCTTGGACTTAGGTTCCATGTCTCTATTTCATGATCAGAGGTTGTCACAGTGCAGCCACTTTCTGCCAACACAGGATTTTACACATCATTTTTCTCAGGGCCTGCTTTTGTGGATTATAACTCTGCTCTGCAGTAAGAAGCAGTGATAGAAGCACACAGACACATAGAAGGCTGAACATGAAGCTCTATTTTTATCTAATATACCCACACACATATGAACAACATACCTGTGTTGTCACACTTCATGTTAGTAGTCTTCAAATATCTCAGAAATTCAAGACAACCATTCATACAGAACACCAAAACTTCCCAACTACCCCTTTCCTACCCGCTATTCCCTAAACTGTTAGTTACTTCATAAACTAAGACCATCCTATTAAGTGATACCCCTCCCTTTATCAGCCTCATCAGGTGATTAAAAGCAACCCATTAGGAAACTAATTGTTTAATTAACTTTATCTCTTGTGAGAATTCAAACTTGCTTTGGATCATAGCCACCTCCTAAAGCTGATCTGGTTCTAGCTGTGCTCTTGGATTTTCAACAAGGCTTACTGCTAAGTTCTCTTAATGACACAGAGCTGTCTAAGATGTAAGAGAAGTTGTCTGTGGACTAACTGAGTAAAACAGGAAACAAAATGGTAAAAAGATACGACCAGGTTTTGCAGGTAGTGGTATAGCCCTGGAGTGCCCTGCATGGAGCTTACGTTGTTCAATATACAGGAAAATAATCTGGAAAAAAATTACGGCTGGTAAAGAAATTTGTATATGAAACAACAACTTAGGCTAGTTAGAACTGACATTGAAGTGTTGTAGAGAAATCTCAGTATTGAGTGAGGTGATAGAATGTAGGTTTATGTTCAGCATTAAAGAGTGCAAAGCAATGCTGAAAAACCAGCTCCAATTACACCTTCTTCTGAGCTGGACTTTGTTCAGTTATTACCAATTGAGACATCTCCAAAAGCATAAACTTAATTCTTAACAGTGAAAAAGGCAAACTGATTATTAGAAATCCTTCAGAAGATAACAGAAAACGAAATATTGTACTGTTTGAATTACGCTGTTCTATATTTGATACTACCCCCATTCTTGAGTAGGACTCACAGTTCTGCACAGCCGTTCTCAAAACCAGGATCTAGAACTAGGAAAAATACAGGAAAGAATATATATGGTAGCAGTTGAAAGCATGGAACAACTTGAATTTGAATTTTCAATTTGAAAACAAAACAAATGAGGGCAGTATGAAATATTCCATAATGAAAACTGTAATGGGAAAGGGAAAGCTGTCTTTTTGTATGGCAAACACTAGTAAATGCCCCCTTAAATTGGATTTAAAGCAAGCTATACAAACTGTTTTTCTTTCACACAATGCATAATTAAATTAGCCAACTCATTGCCACAGGATATTGTGAATGCCAAACTACAATATATTTTATGAAGAAAACCAAACAACTTAATAGTATAGAAGTACATGAAAGAATGCTAAACTTGGTGGCTTCAATATGGTCACCATCTCCAGACAGCTACTCGTACTAGAAAGTAGCAAGGATGTAACAGGAGGAAAAAAGTTGGTTTGTATCTTGGTTTTTTGGTGGTGTTTTCCTAAATTCTACTTAAAATTGGCCTCTGCAGAGTTACAACTTAAACTGCAATTGGCAGTTAAGGGAAATTAAAATTCTTTTAATTTCACTCAGTGAACACATGCAGCCAGCCATCCCTTCACATGCAGCTCCTGATAATCCTCCACTTTATTCTTTTCCCCTTGTACCTACTGTGAATAATGGTTATTCCTACGTTGCTCAGCTTGATCACTCCTACTGTTCCCATGCTTTGTGTCTGTGCAAGTTCAGGGGGAGTTCCTTGTGAGTGATCTGGGGAAAGGGTGGGGAATACATAGTAAAAGAACGTAAGTGTTCACACAGAGCTTATTTTGTCATGACAGTAGTATGTTTCTTAGCTGTCCAAGAGCAAGCAAGTACTTCATTTGGAAAAAAACATCTGATTAAATTAATTTGATTTTAGACTATTAATTGAATAATGTTAGCAGTGTACTTTGAAAAAGCATAGTTACTCTCTGGGAGGCGTTTACTTGTTAGGAGGGTTTTGCAGTCTACATTTAATTCCTTATGAACAGTTTAAAACTACTTTGGGTGTAACTACACAAATTGCAACTACAGATTGATTGCAGTGTAGATATACCCTACAATACAGTTTTCTTGACTTCAATCTCAAGGAATGCTGTAATGTATAGCATAGTACACCAAAAGTTTCCAGTAAGTTGCAATTTTGAGAATTATGAGTCTTTTAAAGATATTGAGTTCAGTTATTAAAAGAAAAATTTATACAAAGCTTTGCCAAAGAGTGAGAAACTTGAAATATTTATTTAGAAAGCTGAGTTTTTATTTGCCACCTTCTCTTAATAATTAAAACGTGTTTTTAAAAACAAGATGAAAGTGAGTTCTTACATCAGTCTTGCTTCTTTACCGCATTGAATAATGAGTACTTGTGGATATTAAATGCAACTTTTTATGTTCACAGAAGCTCAAGTAAGATTTCTTAAGGCAACGTTACGTGTTACACAAGAAGAGCTGGCTAGTGTAGTGTGTGAATGCAGGAAAAAGGTACGAGCTGTTTTCTTGTCTGTAGAAACAGAATAAGCTCCCCTTTAACAAATAATCACAATGGATAATCAGAGGATTGTATTTGGAATTACATATTTGGGCAGATCAGGCTGAAGTTAAGGCATTGTGAAGCTGTGCTGGTGTTTTACTGTTAGTGTATACAAGTGAGTTTTAGGATCTGCACTGTCTGGCAATATGTTTTCAGGTAATGCTTAAACATCTCTTGAACTGTAAAACCTTAAATAGTTTGTGTCTGCCTGCCAGAGGGATCACCTATTTTTCATGTATTTGTAATCAAGGAAGATTTTTGAACTACCTTTCCATTTTCCACGGTTACATCATTCTTAGTTGTAGTCTCTCAACTTCAGAATGCTTTTTTGCACCTATTCCTCAGGCCCAAATGTGATGGTCACATTCAGAATATATGGCAAACCACCTATATTTTTTCTCTAAAGCTTTTAATTTGGAGTTGAGGAGCAGGATGATATTAAATAAGTTTTGCGAGGTAGGTACCTGGAGAAAATCTTTGGAAGGAATTAGATTTTGGTATTTTATATCTGTACTTTGTCCTTTATTTCACTTGTATCAATACAGGTGCTTCTGCATCTCAATACATTGATGCCGTGAGCAGGAGAAAGTTGTTATTAGATTTTAAAGACATTTTCATTTTCAAATCAAATATAATTTTGTCAGTAGCTACTTAACTTCATAATTTCAGTCCAAAAATACCACAGAATTCTGTTACTATAGCAGGTGACAGAGGATGACCTGGTACTTATTCTTGTCCTGGTCCCATAGCACTCTGTATCTAAACATATCATTTTGGGTTCTAGTTTCTCTGGTCTGAAAATAACTTAATTACGTTCAGAAGGTCACAAAAATTTCATACACACAAAGCCTTGAGGTAGATTCTGGTTTTGTTCCAGTTCACAGTCCAGTTCTAAGGAAGCAGTAAATCTGGTTTAAGTCTAAAGAACTAGGAGTTTCTGAGGTGCGTGTGGGCACATGAAACTTAGGGTAAAGCACGTATTTCCCAGGTGAGAAGCATGTATTCCTAGCTGCTGGGAGAACAGGAGAGGAAGATCTGTTTTCATGGAAATTCCATTTCTCTGTGTGCCTTGATTTCTTTTGCTTAAAGGAATGAAGGGCATAATGTATCTCTGAAATAACTTAACATTAATATTCGCTTATAATGTTTAAAAGGTTAGAAAAGAAAAATGCATTGAAATTATAATGCTTAATGTGGGATGTAATTGCCAGTAGGTCATGAATCTAATACAGGATTCACTTGATGTTAAGAGAATCTTGAATTTGAATACTTGATGTATCCTGGATCATTAGCTTGCTTTTAAGTCAAAACCAGATAATCTCCTAAACCATAATGGATTGATTTATCAGTAATTATATTCTTTTTCCCAGAATTTTTCCTAATGAGTGCATTTAGCTATTCTTGCAGAAGTGTCACAAAATACCAAGGTGCCTCTGTTATTCATACTATTCTATAACATTTTCATAGGTAGCTCTCAAAACCTTTGACCTATGCAAAATTAAATGTTTTACATACTGCTATAAGACAGTTCCAAGTAAAAGACTGCAGAAAATTAAATGAGGAAAGTGTTCCTATCTTTTGGGTTGTTGTCCTGGTAAATCAGTGTTTTGTTTTCTTAGTTTCTCTTAGTTCCTTCCTCTCTCTGAAACTGTTGTGAAATCCATCAAGAAGGATCTTTAATGATTTTTAAAATAGTGATCGCCATATGTACAATACGTGTATTTTTACTGCCTCTTATTTACAGAATGTTACTATTGCATTATCCTGCTGCTTCCTTGCAATAATCAAGTTCAGGTGTCTGTTAATTACTGTCAAACAGGATGATGAAAATCAGAATCTAAAGTCTCAGCTTAAAGAAACCGAAGAAGAAAACGCCCGACTGCAACGAACCATCAGTGCACAACGTTCTCTGAGTGAGAAGTACAAGGCGTTGTCACAAGAAGCAAGCAGAAAAAGTGAAAGGTTACAACAAGAAGTGACTGCACTAGGAAAGGTATTACAGATGTTAGTCTCATTTGTCTCACAAAAGGGGAAAAACACTGCATCACATTCTCCTAGCTTCATAGATACGTATCCACTGATCCCATTAGTGTCTCAGTCTCTGATAATAGTTTTAGAAATTGTAATTTTAAATGGTCTTACCACTTTTTCAAAGGAAGAAATAGTTCATTTTGTGAATTGCTTTTCTTCTGCTTCTACGATCATATATTTCTGTATTTTAAAACAATTAAGTTCTTGTGTAAAAGACCTGCAAGAGACAAACCAGCTATTTCAGAAACCGGTGTCACATTCACAAAGGAATCTTGAAAAATACAGGGAAATTTTATTTTGCTGGTTTTAATTATAACTGCCAAAAATTATTACTGGTAATAAGAATTTTAGCGTAAACTGTAGAACCTGGTGAGCTTTAAAAAACAAACCAAAACCTCACCTGTGGCTTACACTAGTGTCTTCTGCAGGTAGAGAAAAGGATGTGTCTTTGGGCTTGAAAACGAACTAATCAAAATTAACCTGTCTCCTGTGTAGGCCACATATGCAAATTTGTATACGTGCCTAGTTGTAGCAGATGGCTGCATACACAGCTTAGCCTGTTTGGAACTTCACCTAAGAGCAGCATGTAGTTTAATTACTCAGAGTGGGAGAAGTTGACTTCACAATCCTGTGATACATGTAGTATTGTGTAGCACATGTAGTATAACCAGGAGAATGTTTCACTTAAAAAACTGGGGAAAACAGAACACAACTCCTACTTCCATTAAATCATATTACACATTTGTATAGGCAGGCTTTCATCTTAAGCTTTCTAGTTCTGGCATTTTAACTTACAATCTAAATTTTGTAGTTCTAGCATTTTTAAAATGTTTGAAGTTTGTGTTCTTTTGTGCAGATACTTGGAGGTTTTAAGTTCCCTCAAATAAATACCCTGATGGTTGATTCTGTCAGGAAAAAATATTCAATGAAAGTACTCATATTGTTCATCAACTCACAGTCAATAGGACTAAGAGATTTACAAAGTCATTTAGGCCATTCTCTTAAACCAAGACAGGACAGATTATATCCAAACCCACCTGGAGATAAGTTTGTTTAACGTACACTTAAAGCCTTCCATGATGGCGATTTCCATAATTTCCTCAGACAGTCTATGCTGGTTCTTATTCACAGCCACAGTTAGAAAGTTTATCCCAGTATTTAGATGTCTGTTGTGATGCAAAGTTTATTCATGTCTGCTCTACAGCTGCTGTATCCAGAATATGGCCACTATGGTCACTGCTCTGGATTTACCACCCTCAGTTGCTTCAGTTGTTCCTAATAGGTTGTGTTTTCTAGAATTTCTCAAGGTTACTGGTCAGGCACAAGCATGACAAATAGTGGTACTTCTTTAAATACCCAGGCAGCAAAAAAAGGCAAGTGTATGTAATGAATGTTCTCTGCTAATGCAGAAGTTATTTTACATACATTTTTTCCTGATATAAAAAAATACCTATCTACCAAAACCATGCATTCAAAAATAATTTTGCAGAAACTGCTTAAATCTCCTGTGGACTTGGCAATCTGAAAACTGTTTTATTCTTTAGTTATGAAGTATTATTCAACACCATGTAATTAATGTAGCTGTAGATTAATTCTAGACATACGTTTAAACATAATTTCCCGTGAACATGGGCCTGAATTTGTACTGCTGCGCCCATAGACTCTCAAAACTCATACTTCCAGTATAGAGAAAGTATAGTTGAGATGATAGCACAAACGTTAGCTCTGATTTTGGGGCTTTTATTGCTTTTGTTGCGATTTCTGTTGCAATGTAAGTGATAGAAGACTCCGGTTGTGACAGATGCTTTCCCAAGCTCCCTCAGGTTTTCCACGATTTCTGCAATTTCATTAATCCCCCAGCTACTTTTCCTTTTACGTGCCTAGGCAAAGATGCTCACCTCGTTTTCACAAATTACCTAAAACATGGCAATTAGTTTATTTTTACCTCTCATTCTTTTGGTGATTGGTCTCTGTGAATATTTCTGCCGGAACACCCACCTCGGGCAGCAGTTGAGTGCTGATGCTCCACGAATCTTCCACCCTCTTCTTTCCCACATCTTCTTTTTTCTCCATCTCATTGATCTAATAAATGACATCATCTTTTCTGTCTTTTTTCACTGCCTGTCTACAAGAACATTCTTTCCTCTATATTCTCTCTCACTTGTTAATTCAATCTGCTGTAGTGTTAGATAAAGATCAGGGAAACACCAAGGTTGTTCTTTTACTCCTTTTAAGGCTTCCTGCAAGGGTTTTATAATTTGCGTTGAAGGAGGGCTTGACGTTAAGCAAACATCATCTCTCAAATGTTTTTGGGGGTGGACAGGTGTTGCTGAGCTTTCTAAAGATAGAAGTGCTGCATATGCTTGCCACTGGGAGGAAAGCAAGCCTGCTGGGTGGGTTACTTGTGGATGAGCTCCCTGGTGTCACAATCCCTACTGATATTTAAGTGCCTCTGCTGTGCCAGAACAGGGGAGACAATCCAGAGATGGAAATGGGATGCAGTTTTAAAACACAGTAGTGTGCTTCCCCCCACCTCCCCCCAGAGAAACATTATATGAGAAAATTAATCCAGCTTTTACTTAAAGTATTGGAGAATTGGCAGAAACCTTGCCTACTTACAAAGTAAAATACTTACGTTAGGCATTTTTAAGATTAAAAACATCCTCACTAGATGACTTGAAAAAAATATCCTTGATAAGGTATTATGTATGACAGGAAATGTCAAAAGGCCCTAAAAGAATGACTAGAATTCTTTCATTAAATGATATGATTAGCTGATATGTAATTTGCATTGCATGCAGGCTGTGGTTTTGGTCATTAAATGCTTGGAAGGCTGCATACCAAAGCTGTTCGTATTAATGCAAAATAAAGTACGTAGCACAAAAGATGTAGTTGACTCTATTTACAGCTTCATCATCTTGATACAAGACAGATTGGTTTGCAGGCTGTGCAGCTTGTTTTCTTTGGGTCAGGCTCCAGCAAATGGATTTGCATTCCCTGCTGATGCAGGTGCTGCAGGGGGGCTCTGCTGCTCTACTGGCTGGGCTCTTTCCCATCTGGTTTGTAATCAGTCAGATGGACAGGTTAGCGACAAAATAAAAACCTTGAAGCAACATCTGGTTTTGTGGACTCTTAGAGGAGGCACATTCACCAACAGGATTTTGGAGGGCCAGTGAGATGCATCTTATTCTCCTGTTTTCTTCATCCATTTTAGAGAAGATTGTGAGCTTCGCAAAATTACCCGTTCCCACCGTAACTTTACCATCATGTCTTTACTGCACACACTTGTCAATAAGGACGTATTTCTTGGATAAGTCATGTGGAAATCACAAGTAACCACCACAAGAGGTGGTGTGAAATCGAGGAAATACAGCAATTACTCAGAAATAAGGCAGTCTGAGGGTAAAAGGTTAACAACAAGCACCCTCTCTACCCTGATTTGCTTAAAAGAGCCTGTGCCTATTACTAAAACTTTGATAGTCTTTGCAAAAAAAAGTCTTGCTTCTTTTTCACAAATGACAAGATGTTCTCTTTCTGCCAGAATTGTTTATTTCTTCTACTTTGTCTTTCATCTATGTTCCCTGATCTTTAATCTCACTATTCCGTTCCTCAGCTTGGTCTCTTTTTCTCATTTCCCCCACATACAGCACTTTGAAATACTATCATCAGAGACAAGAGGGAACGGTTCTGATTATTGCTGTAATCACTCTAAGAGCTATTTTCTGCTAGATTAAATAGTTCCTCCCTTTAGCCACCTTCAGGAGGCTGTTCTAACTTTCTGTTGGTAGTTGCATGTAGTGATCTCTGGGGAAGAGAGGTAAAAGGAACAGGTAGGAGGGAGCAGCTGGAGATACCAGCCACCCTTCCAGAGTCTGCCACAGAGGGCACATACCAGTGGGTTTTTTCTGACTGAGCATACAGGTTTTTCAGTCAATCCTGTGGTCTTACATGATCAGCTCCACAATTACTCTAAGAGAAGTTTAAAACAAAGATTATAAAGATCCCTTTTCAAGATTTCAGAGGAGAAGGGGATGTTTTAATGGTGGAATTAATTGTCTTTGAGACAGATTCTGTCTGCAGGCCAAAGAAGACTCCTCAGTTTTCAAGGGTGAGCCTTGCTGTAAATGTGTGTCTATATGAGATTCAGTAAAATAACATTATTCATAATGTTTGTTTTGATTCTTTGCTTCTTAAATAGGAATTGGAGAATCTAAAGCGTGTACAGAAGCAAGCCACAACCAGTCAGAGTGCAACAGAGGTTCGCTTAAACAGGGCCCTGGAAGAAGCAGAAAAGTATAAAGTGGAGCTGAATAAACTGAAGCAAAGTAACAAGGTACAGTGGCTCAGGAAAACAAGTTGTGATCTGTAATCGCTGGGTGATGCTAGAAAGAGACAAAAGGCCCAATCAGCTTTGGAAGCATCATGTTTTGTACAGATAATCCTGAAATTAGCTTAGAGCAAGTCACCAAAGGGCTTGGTAAGTTATCTCAGCCAGTGCTACTGCAACCTATGCAGGAGGAGGAAATGTCCAGAATAAAGTTACCACCTTTGTGATTGTCCCCATTTGTGTGAAAATTAGATGTGCTCAGAAAAAGGGAGAAGTACCCATATACACCTGATACATACACAGGCAAACCACAGCTTTATCTTTGAGATTTCATTTTTTAGGTATTGATGTGGAAATATTGTGATTAATCCCATTTCTCTTCAGGAATGTCACATGTGGCTGCTGTTTGTCATTTTGTTACGTAATGCCAATTTCATTGGTTAAAGCACCACTTCCACAAATTACGGATTTCTCCTTTCCTTCCTATGGTAGGATGCAGCTAACCAAGAACGCAAAACAATTGAAGAATTAAAAGCAGAGAAAAAGAAACTGCAGAAGCAAAAAGAAGAGCTAATGATGGGTTTTAAAAAGCAGTTAAAGTTAATTGATATTTTAAAGAGACAAAAGGTAAGGACCAGGTACTGTTCTATTTCAGTTTACAGTCTCTAGCTAAATATGTCTGTTGTCAGGTAAGGTAGTCATGTGAACTGGAGCCCCAAGACTGGGAGGTTTCAGTGCAAGGCAGCAGCAGCCTCACTTTTTTTAGTGCATATTGCTGACATCTTGCTTTATAGCAGAGGCTGCTCTGCTTTTGAATTGACCCCGTTACTAACTTGGAGCATATCGTGTCATGGTGATGCTGACAAGGTTTAGGACCGAGAGTATCTGTTTGTTCAAGAACAAATACTGTTCCTGTAATACCAGGAGCTCCCTTTGCTGCTCTGTCAGTAAAACCAATTTTAGCAATTGAGATTTTCTTTTTAGTTCCCCACCTCCCCCAGCCTATTACTTGTTGTAACAGCGTGCCCTGTCAGGAGTGAGCCATTACGTTTTAGACCTACATTCTTCCCGAGTGCTCAAAGTGTGTCCTTCTCTATCAACACTGTGTTGATATTCTGAGGTGTTCTGCACATGTACAACCCTGCCCAGGTGCACATCTCTTTGTGTGTCAGACAAAAAAAGAAAGAAGAAGAAAAAGGTGAGAGAGTACTTATCCTAGATGTGACTTTACTAGACTGGACAAGGGGAGTTGATCTCCTTTTGTAATTCCTGGAATATCATGGATGCTTTGAATCACAAAGGATGTAGTAACATCTATGTGGCTGTTCCCATCCACCCTGCACTCGCAGGTAGCCTTATTTTGAAAGGCATTTGAGTCTACATTCATATCTCCCTCCATCCCTCTCCCTCAGAGCATAAAAGGGAGGGCAGGGGTGACTGCCTTTCAGTTTCTTTAGCAGCTGAAGCTGCAATTAAAAAGAAGATAGTAGCATACTTGCTGACAATTCATGCTGAACCATCAGCAATACAGCTTTCACAGAAAAGGTGTTTCAGCAAAAAGTGGATTAATGCTTCAGGTAGAATATAGCTAAGAAGGGATTTACTGTTGTATTCAATAAAGCTATACTGATGTCCCTAAAAGGAGGGTTGTTTTACTTGGAAAGAGGAACCTGGGACACTACAGAGTGGGTAAATACCTTGTATTTCTCAAAATACATTTTCAGCACAGACCTGTCAAATGTGCTTTGATGATACAAATTGAAAGAACCTATGAGTTTACATGAAAGAAAATTAAAGTGAAGGGAGTGCATACTATACATGTTGCCCAAATCAGTTTTCCACTTACTGATGCATTTAGGCCTTACTAGTTCCATCACACCTTTCACTTACCCAACACTGGGGCTGCATGCTGTCATTTCTATCAGCATTTCCTTCTGAGGCTGCACAAGACACACGCAGTCACAACTGACTGCACAGGATCTGTACCCCTCAGAGTGGTTCGCTGCTAATTGCTTACTCTGTTGAATCTAGTAACATTCATTTTGGGATGGAGTTAACTGCTCTTCTTTCTGCACTCTCAAAACAAAGCTGTTGGAGAATTAGCACAAGCAGTGTCCGGTGACTTGTTGAGCAGAAGCACCTTAGAATGGCCAGCCTCTGTGATAAGAAAACTGAACATTTTATTTACCCTTTGAGCACTGCAGTGATCACCAGACATTTTGTAAACACCCCAGAAGCTGTTGAGCCCCCACCAAGGAAGAATAGTTCTGTATGAAGCAGCAGCTTCATGTAACAAAATACACATATTTATCTTAAGAACTGGGAACTGCGATGGGGAAATACACCCTTGAACCTGGAACGCCTCTCCAACGCAGGATGAGGGAGGGGAGGTAACTGGAACAAGAGAAACTGGGGCTGCTCCTGCATTAGCAGTGGAACTTTTCTGGTGGTAGCAGGATGCAGAGGAGATCTTGGGGATTAATCTACCAGAAATCGTGCTAGCTTAGCTTTTGGCCAGCCCTTCGAGCTCTTTGTGTTTGAGAATTCCCTCAAAATCTACTCTATACGTGAGGTAGCTCATTATCCTGTAGAACATGAATTCATTGAAATGGGTGTCAAAGAGCAGACTTGGACCATGAACCAAAACCACAGTCTCAGATCAACTTCACAAAACTTCATTAAATATATTTAATGAAAAAAATTTATGAATACTCCATCAGAACAGCAGAAAGTAGAGGAAGCCACTTACCTTTTCTTACAGAAATTGTTATTTACTCAGAAAAGAAGGATGTTTTTAGTTGCTCTTTCAGACCAGGCTATGACTGAAGAACCTCACAGAGAATGGTGCTGACTCTGCCTCCTGTAGCTTCTGGCAAGAGGCACAGGGGAAGGGCAGCGGAAGCTCCCATGTGCTCCACCTGTGCAACTACACAGAGAACTTCGAGTCTGCTTCACACAAACCTCTTGTTGAATTAATGAGGAAAACCTGACTTGGGCCTTTTGTGCAGTGTTTGTGTGGCAGATTCAGGTGCACGTGGCAGATTCAGGTGCACGTGGCAGATTCAGATGCCCGTGGCAGACAGAGCTAGCCCAAAGGTGAGGATGTGAAGAATGGCAAGAGGGAAAAATCCCCAAAAGGTGTTAAGTATCAGTGGCAGGATGAGCAGCAGCTGGTGGCAGGGAGCTGTGCGTGTGCCAGGTGGTCTCTACAGACCACTCTCTGCTTGTCTTAAGAATTTAATAGGAAGTCTTGGTTTTAAAAAGGATTAAGGGAAGCTAGTCTGAGCTTTACAGAGCTGGAGGGTGTTACACTCCCCCTGGGAACAGCAATACTCGCTGTCGTCCTTTTGAACTGGCAATAGGTCTATGTATTAGACTGTGTATGTCAAAAAACCACCCCAAACCCCAACACAGCAGACTTTTTGGAGACATGAATTGTTTCCTATTCTTCAGAACATAACCATTTTATTAAAATTTGCAGTAAAAACTATTTAGCTGGGACAGTTTCCTTTCCACTTTGAATGATGATAGGTAAAGAGCTGATGCTGCAGTGTGGTGCTGAGCATGTGTGGCCTCTGCTGTGACATCAGCTGGATGGAGCCCAGGGAGCTTTCAAGGCTTCCCAACTGCTGTGCCTTTTTGATTGGCAGTTCTGTGCAGATACACTGACTGTTTAGTACTTCTTTTCTCATCAAACAACAATGATCTTGGTGACATTTTTCCAAGCAATTGTATTATTTGAACAGGAAATAGATTTGTTCAGAGTTTAAAAGTCCTGCTTGTTCTTTTCACTGAAAAGCGTTGCTTTTAATGAGCTATATTCTGTGTAGCAGGAATAGAAATGCAGACTCCTGAATGATTTTTAAACATGTGCATATGTACATGTGGTTGTGGGGTGAGTGTATGTGCCATAATGGACCACAGATGTAGGGTGTGATACGTGGCAACACAGCACCAGTGGTCAGTTCCAGGCATTTCTTGTTAAGGTACAGTAAAGTTACTCTTTGTTTTATGCTGATTGTTAATTTTTAATGGTGTTATTTTGTTAAAATCCTCATTTAACATTAAATCATGCATATTAGCATGCTGAATCTTAGTGATGCATTTGATTTCTGATGGCTTTAAAGTGCATCTGTGTATCAATCAAAAGAGCATCTACCAGTTTTCTTCCAGATGTTCTTCAGAGGCCACAGGAGCTGGCAGATTTTCAGGAATCTCCATGCCTCACAAAAAAAAAGAGGTATTTGTAAAGCAATATAAGGAGCTCGGAAAAGCTATTGGTCCTCGTTTACTAGAGCTGCAGGTGCAATGTTTAGCACAAAAGTTACCACATTATCTTCTACACTAGAAATTTTTGCAGGAAAAATAGAAGTAGCTGCTTCAGCTGGAACAAGGGAACATCCACCCAACCCACAGTACAAAAGCAAAAGGAATGATCGATTTGAGGCCCCTTCCAGCTGTCCCAGTTAGACAGGATTTTGTACTGGTCACTCACACTGTTCTACCTTCTGCTCCTACGTTTATTTCCTTTCTTTCTTTTTAAGATGCACATTGAAGCTGCTAAGATGCTTTCTTTTACTGAAGAGGAGTTCATGAAAGCTCTTGACTGGGGAAATCATTGACTCCATAAAACCAACTTCCGTTTGGAATAAGAGTTGGATGGTACAGTATTTTGGCACCATATAGGAATGCTTGTTAATAGTTACTACCTGTATATCCCAGTGAATTGATCTTGTTGGTTTTGCTTATGTTTAAATTGTTTAACTCCTGTAAGCCTGAGAGCTTGTGTTGCATTATCACATGAAATACAAACCTCTACTGAAGTTTCAGGCCAAACTGTCCATTCTGGAATGAGTGGAAAAGCAGAGACTGTGCAAGGAATATTCCAACATGTGAACTTAGTTATCAGTTTGCTCTGTTTTAGCATTTTAAACTGGACTTTATCTAAGGTAATATTCTGTCCCGAGAAGTCAAGGTTTAGTCTCAGAAAATTCCTTGTTGGAACAGAAATAAATTACCCTGGGATCCAGTTGAGAAGAAAATGTCATGTCCTTTTTAAAACACGTGGTTGGAAAATTGGCCTTGTCTGTTCCCTGTAACAGATCTCCCCTCAGAGCTGGTTGGTCTGGCATCTAATTTAAGCACCACCAGCTCTTTTATAGAAATGACCATACGTTGTTTTAGCTGTTACATCTTGCACCCTGGCTGGCAAAACCTGCTACAGCCCTATTCTGTAAAACTGACACTTGAGTCAAGGTGAAAACATTAAGTCTCTCCCTGGCCAAGAGCTGCTCCTTTGGGATGCAGTCGGGAGTGGTGGCCCCCTGTTCACAGGTGCTCTGCAAGCAAGAGATTTCATTATGTCATCATTATAATTAAGAACTAGATAAAAATTTAGGTGTAGATGAGCTGAGTGTATCTTGTGTTTGTTCATTAATGCACAGGAGCAATAAAAGTTGGTGCTGCTTGAATGAGCCTTGGCCAAGCCTCAGCTATTTTAGTAGATTCCTCCCTCAGAGTAACTGAACAGGAACAAGCCAGATAAACAGTAGGTTTATGCACTGAAAGAAAGGTATAAATGGTGCTTCTGACCTCAGAATGGAAAAACATCTCTGCTTAGGTCCTACCAGCAAAGTAACAGGACTTAACAGTGAAACAACTAACTCAGACATACCCCTCTGAGATGAGATGTAGCTACATCTGGATTAGTATTTTAGTAGCATAATGCCAGCATAGATAAATCTTTAAGTTACAAACAGAAATAGTGCATTAATAGAATCTTGTAACGTGAATTTGCACTAGCTTAGGTTTCTGCAGAGTTGCTGGAGAAGCCGTTTTTAACACTGCTACAGCACTGACTGAGACTAATTGAGCACTCTGTAATAGTTTATTGAGGAAAAATGCAAAGCTAAATGCTCATCAGTTGAGAGCTCATCTTAAAATGGAGACTTGTTACGGTGCTAGAAAGGAGTTCCTGACTGTTAACAGCAAATGGAAGTTTTCATTAGAAATCCGCTGACACCTAGTGGCAAACCCGGAGATGAGAGGGGGGAAGTTTCAGCTCTCTGGTGGAAGCGCATTGCCTCTTCTCTTCTGATACGCCAGTTTAAAATCCTCTCCAAGCATGTCGATGTCGCCTTCATCTCTGAGTATTCCCTGCAGTAAGGGGAAACAAACACACGCTGGAAGGTAAAACACAGAGAGATCTCTGAACTTTTATAGGAAAGGGAGTGTCGTAGCTTGTATCCTGGTTCCAGTGTCACCTTTACAACAAACAGCCCTGAAAACTGTCCCAAAACTTCACACACGACTTTGAGTTCAAACGGGCGTGCTGGGTGCTGACCTAGAAGTGCCTCTTTTGTTCTTCACATAAACGATGGCAAGAACCCCGCAAAGATTCCAGCGTGAGCAGTGCACAAAAGACAACATCCATCTGTGTTCCTCTCCTAATGGCAGCGGTCACAGTCGCCACAGCACAAGCCAGTGGAATCAAGCAGCTGCCCCGGGGAGGCTCTGGCTGGGGCAGGGCTCTGTCTCCACCTTTAGTTGTGCGGAACTAGCCCACACAAAGAGGGTATTCTGGAAATCAACTGATGCTGAACAACTTCATCAGAAACTACGTTTTTGGGAGGGGAAGCAAGGGAACCCAGCAATCGGAATCTCTAACTAATTCTCCATTAATTTTAGGGCTAAAAATGTGTATGACCCACAGAACACACTTGAGGCAGCGCTTCAGGAAAAAAATAAATTACAAATTGCATTTATATTGGGGACTTTAGAATTAGCACTTTTCTGTTTAACCATTTTGAGTGAAGTAACGTGATGTACGACTACAGGATGCAGCAACCATGAGCCCTGGACACTGACATCACCAAGACTTCCTACAGCAACAGATTCAAACCAGAAAACTATACCAGAATATTGCCAATTATTTACGAAATCTACATGAGAAAACAAATCACTCCAAATTTTATGAATTCATGACCAGATCAGTGTATTATTTGAATTAAAATCACACTCCATTCACAATGCTTTCCAGCATTGAAGAATTTCTTTAAAGACTAAGAAATGTAAATGCATTTGTACATCCCTACAGCAGCTCCCTGTTCATTTGTGTCCCACCAGGTGATCCTTCTGATTGCAAAGTGTAATACAAAATAAACTGCAGTTTGTTCCTATTGCAGTAACTGCTTCCATCTTTTTAACTCTGAAAAACACATGGATGGATGCAGGGAGCTTTGAAATGCAGCAGAGCCAAGGCCTTGTTCCTGTGGGAGCAGAAGACTCGGAGGAGAAGCCAACACTGTAAGAAATCACTCCCCAGACCCCAACCGAGAAGCGTGGTGGAAACGGGGCTTAAGATACAGCAGACCCTTTCCAGGTAGCAGAACCCTGCTCTAGAACTTCCATGCCACATTCCAGAAACTGGACATGCAAAACACTGTAGGAGCTTTCAGCAAGCTCTGTACAAGGCATCAGCATCGCAGTAGAGCCCAAATCCCCCTCGTACAGGAAAAGCATTTTGGTAAATCACTTCCCAAATCAAAAAGACAGAAAAAGGAAAGGGTGAGCTCAGGGGAGCTGACACAATAAAGGGCCGATTCCAGGAATTCACACAGCTCCGCAACTTCACCTTAAACTGATTCACAGGACAAACATTTAAAGCACTGAAAATGCAATTCACTTACTGGAGGAAGATAACCCAGTAATTTAGACGCATGCTCCCTCAAGAGTTTCTGTCTCTCTTCTTCAACAATTGCCCGGAACTTCTCTTCTCTCTTCACCTCTAACTGTCTTTCTTCCAGTTCCCGCTCCTACAATAAACAAGTTCTCATAACCGTGCAGTTGCAGCTCTCTGAACATTTGCTTCCACCAATATCCACCACAGCAGAAAGAGAAGTTCCTTAGTGGAGTAAATTCTGAACTCCCACTTACCAACTCCTGGTCACAGGACATTCATTTGAAAGGGGTGGAAAAGTGCGTGTAAAAAACACAATTAAACAATACGGGCTTGGTAACTAGCAAAAAAGGTCAGAGAAAAGAGAAGACTGAAGGCAAGACACAGGGCTGGTCTGCTGGGTAAGTGTGTGGGCTCATACTGGAAGCCCTTTTCGAGGCAGTTAAGCGTCAAGTTTTGGTTCCTCCCTGGCTCTCAGACAAGTTAGGCTCTTCCTGCCCTACTTTGCTAATCCAAGAAAAGGAGAGTCAGGCACATAGTCTCATGCTGCTGACTAGAAATTGCAATTCACGCTGCACACGTGGCTTATACCCTACAAACGGGTCCAAAAACCACAGCAGAGGATTCCGTGACTTGTTTTCAGTTTACACTTTTCCTCCTCAGATGATAATTCGAGAGACTTAATCTAAAGCCAAGGCTGGGAGTGCCCCTTCTCGTGCATCATTATCAGTGCAATGCACCAGTTGTGCCACTGACCCCATGGCTCCTGAGGAGGGATCTGCAGAGCACGTCAGGTATTCAGGGCTCTGTGGTTGTTGCTGACTTGTGCTACCAGAAAAAGTTAGCTTGAAGATGACTTTTTGCTCTTGTCAGCAAACCAAAACAAAAGCCTGCTTCCCCTGCCCATTTCTCTGCAAGTCCCCTGTCACCTTTCCCTAGTAACAACAGCCTTGTCGCTTCAGGTAACGGGAGTGTTCTTATATTGAAACCCTGTGGCTCCAACCGAAGGTGAATGTGAAAACTCTTACTTTATCTGCAGCAAACTGTTGGCGACGGTCTTCAATAAGTTTTTCCACTGCCCTCCTGTGTTCAAGCTGTTTCATTCTTCGTTTCTGAGCATTCATCTGGTCAAGGCGATCGTCCTCCGCAAACTTGGCCAACATCTGTTGTCTGAAGGCTTGTTCCTCTTCTTGCGTAGCTTGTCGCACGGCTGCCTTCAGAGCCAGTTGCTCTTCGTATGCTTGACGTAAGTCTAGGCGCTGCCTTAGTCTCTTTTCTATTTCTGCCTGTAAAGGAAATGTAACCAAAGGCTCTGTTACTGAACATACTTTGGGAAACTCCCACTCAATGTTCTTAAAGCATCACAACTCCAGTGACACGTCCAAAGGCTGAAGGAGCACTGCTCCATCACAAAGATGTCAGAAGAAGTGAAGGGATGTAAAATACTGCCCTTGCATTCACTTTATTCCGTATCTTCTAGATCAGCGATTCAAAGGTTTCATTTTCTCTTTACATTCTCATACCTGGTCTGTTTAAATTAGACTAGCCTGCCCACAGCTGCAAGTGTTCCATAAACTACATGTTTTCCTGCATAACCACTATTCTTATTTTACAGAGGTTTCATCCAGACCAGTTCCATTAGCCTGAACGTTCTGGAGGAATTACAGCAAAGCTGCAATAACCTTCTCTCCACTTGCATTTTCCCTTAACAGTTCATGCACAGACACACATTAACATACATACGATGTATTAAAAACCATGGTATCTGACAAGTACAACAATATCCATGTATTTGCAGAAGCCCAGTGAAAGTAAAATACTCTCTTTCTTCCCCACTGCACAGGTTTTACTTCATCTACCTGCCAGCACTTACCATCTCCTTCTTCCTTTCTGCTTCCTCTTGTTCTTCCAGATACAGCTCTTGGAGGATCTGTTCTTGCTCTTCACGCTTCTGTTGTTCTCTTTCCAGATTCTGGGCAATCTGTCACAAGAAGGAAAGATTTCTAAATGAAAGACAAGAGTGTACAAGAATCTTTTTTCTACAATTGCAGTGTTGGTACCATGCTTCGAACTCTTTGTTTTCTCTCCTCAGCATCTCGAACTTTAGCAATCCAGTCTTCTTCTCTTTGTTGCTGAATGTTGGCAAACTCCATAATTTTCCGATTTTCTTCTTCCATCTCTTCCTGTTTCCTTCTCGCCCAGATAGCTTGATCTTTTTTGTATTCTTCAATATGTGCCTGAGTTTCTCTCATTTTATCTAACTTCAGTTGCTTTTCCCTGCAGAAGATGGAAAAAAATGTTTTATTTAACATGGTGCAAAGTCATGTTAAACAGACTTTGTTGTTAGCTCATCGCTAACAACGTTCCAGAGACTAAGATTTAATGATTCTCCATACCCATTTAAATTGAACATACTTATTTATGAATTGCCCCAAAAAAGGAATCTCATGTCTAACCCCTTTCTTCAGGAGGACAGACTGCACACACGGGTACTCACTGCATTTCATACACACTCTGTCAGATCAGAAAGAGGAGGAAGCCCAGTAGCCTCACGGCACCAGCATCTCCTACACTTTTTATCTATCCTAAATGCTTCCCCACCACACAGACACTGCCACCCTGCCCTCAGGAACCTCCGTCCCTCTCCCTGTCCATAAGACAGGCACACGACACCTCTCACAAAGAGGCAGGGACAGGAGGCGAGAGAGGCAGGAATTGGTGACATGCAGCCAGTTCCAGCACAATGGGCCCAATGGAAACACACCTTGAAATCAGCTGGTTTTGTGTTTGGGGAACAAGGATGCGAGACTGGCTGGGACACTCTGATGTTTATACAGCAAAATCCAACAGTCAGTCTCTTGTTAGTAAAATGTGACCACAGAAAACTAAAATGGGCCTTAGCCTATGAAATAAATGTATACAAACTAGTTTTCTATAGAGAAGTGCATGAATTAGTTTGTTTCAAATGAATAAACAATAAAAATTCAAAGTAACTAACATTTGGTCTTCCTCATAGATCTTTCTTATAATTTCATCAATCACAAGTTTCTCTCTTAGAAACTCTTCATAAGCATCCTGCTTCTTCCTCTCTTGTTCCTCAATCTGTTTCTCCAGTTCTCTGTGATAAGTTATTTTCTCCTCCTTTCGCCTCAGTTCTGCAGTACTTTCTTCTTTCACTGCCCTTTCGTGCTCTTCCTTCATCTTTTGAGCTATTTCACCCTCACGTATCTATGGGGAGAAAAGCAATGCAAGATTCCTTTTTACTCCCACTAATACCACTTGTGATGAAAACATACACAGTATAAAAAGGAATTACTCTGCACTACAAAAAAAGGAATGTTTTCCACCTCAGCCTATAAATGCAGTGCCTGAACATGCCTAATAGCTTAATTCAGTAAGCAGAACCCTCGAAGAGAACCCTCAATATCTAAACAACTTGAGAGGAACCAACAATACTTTAAGGAAGCTGTGTGTTGAATGAAGACCAAGCAGAGCATTCAGCATGAGCAAAACTAGTATCAGCTTAATGACTGGAATGGGGGTTAATGCCACAGAACATCCTCAGTCAACTGTTGTCTCTAGAGCAATTTGCGTAAACTGACTTTTGTATAAACCATTTGTGGAATCAGAATCATCTGCCCGATCACCCGTGTTATTTGACACATAAATACAAGTTCGCAGTTCTCTCTGAAGTTGGTCAGATAGATGTGTAGTAGCAACATTTTCAACAATCTGCTTCGGAGGAAAGGATTCACTACAATAAGCACTTGCTCTGCACAGTGTGTCACAATTTTAACTATTACAAAGCCAGTAAAATAAAAACTGTCCATTCACACAGCTTTATTCTGCTACTTTGATCGCAGCAGCAAAGCAAACCTTTTCTATAGCTCGTCATTGACAGATAATTGGTCCTTGATAACACAACCCCCATTTCAGCACACCCCGAATGCTGTTGTAGGTAGAAAGCTCAGTGGCAAAGGAAGGGTGCTCAGCACGATCCCTACAACGGGTCCCAGCACTCGGGTGCAGCTCATTACCATGTTCTCATACTGCAGAGCTGCCTTCTCGGCGATCTGTGCAGCTCGCTCCTTGTTCATGTAGGCGAATTTCAGCTTCTTGTCCAGCTCCCGAAGTTCAAGACTGGGGAGATAAAGAGATCAGACATTTATCCTCTTACAAGGAAGCACCTATGGGGAAAAATGGCATTTCCATCACTGCTTAAACACAACCTAAAGAAATATTTTTCAGAGAAACTCCTGATTTTAGATGACAAATACTGCTCTAGCAAAAGCAGAAAAAGAAAACAAAGCCTGTTTTAAAACAAGAGTTATCTGTATCTCTGCCCATGCTGTCAGTAGTTGTGCATACTCTACATCCAGCTGCATAAATATGCACATACGTGTATGAACACACGTGCTTACAGAAACGTGTAACTAAGTATATACATAAACATATGTTCAAAACAAACCTTTCGTGGAGAGTTTTTCCCTTATTGACAAAATTTGCCTAGAAATACCTTATTGTCACACCTTACTCTTACAATAACTTCTCCTCCCAGCTCAAGCTCATTTTTGCTTCTGCTACAACTTTCACACAGTGTGTCTCGCCCCGCCGAGGGCACAGCCGTGTCCCACCTCCCAGCCCTCCCCTGTCCCACATTCACCTCCACCACCCGTCTCTGAGAACTCTCTGACACCGGCAGCCACTGCTCTGGCCACGGCCTTCTCCCAACCACTGCTCAAAATCAGCCTTTTCCCATGGCTTTTTCCAGCTACGATCTTCTCTGCTGCACAGATTTAGAAAGTTAAAGCCTCTTCTAAAACATAAGGTACGTGTCTGATTGCAGCACACTAGAACTGCCTCTGTTGCTTGAAAAGCTCCCGGGCTACAATCTCACTGCATCTAAGGCTCAGTCCCAATGCAGTCAGGACATAAAGCAAGCACACGACAGGCCGAACACCTCCATAAGCGCACTTTTCAGCGCTGGGACTGATTTACAGCAGCGGCTAGCTAAACAAAGGTCTGAGATCTGTAAAGCGTTACCTGTTCTGTCTTATTTGTTGCCTCATCCTCTCGTCTTTAAGTTTCTCGTGGTTCAGCCTCGCCAGCTCTGCCGCCAGCTTCTCCTCCTGCTCCAGCTGCAGCTCCCTCCGGGCTTTGTTCTCCTCGGCCTGACCGGAACAAGCAGTCCCCGCAC